>NC_034438.1:65217949-65444773 GCF_002078875.1 Numida meleagris
GAGGGAGAGGGAGAGGGAGAGGGAGAGGGAGAGGGAGAATGAGAGGAGAAGGAAAAAATGAAAAAAAGGAAGGTAAAAAGGAAAGGAGATAGCTCCCCAAATGAAGATGGAGGGAGAGCATATGGTACCTCTGTAGTTTCCCTGAACTGTTGAGTACAAGAGAGAAGGAAAAAGGAATGAGGAAATGCTAGCCTGCAGTGCTCCCTCCCCAGATGTTCCTTTAGAGAATGAATGTTTCCCGTTGTAATTCTAAGCAGAGTTCAGCATCCAACAGCAACTCTTGCAGAAATCTAAACTCAGAGAGCTAAATTCAGATTCAGGGAACAGCAATTCATAGTCCCATTCCACTTGAGTTGCACTGAACAAGCCTCTGCTTGTGTCTCCATCTGTTTATTTCCATTATCTACATACAAAGCCTTAGGCCAGGCACTGTCTCTCAATGGTATTTGCATTGTGCTTGGTGCATAACATATATCTGTTCATAAAGGCAATTATTTTGTAAAGCGTGGGCTTTAGGGTAGCGCCGAATATTTCATATGACCATCACTGTTTTCCAAACAAATAAATTCCATCTGAATTCAACTATTCAGCTTTTTCTGCTAAGGATAGGGAAGCAAATTCAGCCCTTATGCAAATGTGTGAGCATCTCATTGACTTCACTGGCCATTCAGCTTAGCTCTGTCAGTGCTGCATTAGGCCGTGGGTCCCAAACTGTCGTCTCTGCTCTTGCCATCTGTCTTTCTTTGCTAACCTAATTCCTTATTAAATAGGGCGTCTGCAGTGAACGTGAACACATTCTGCTGATCCTTTCGCTGCAGCAAACATTGCTAAAGGCTAAAATTCCTGAAAGTTACAACTCCTTTGAATGTCTCTGCTTTTGAATACCACGTGAGGTTCTTTTAAGGTGGCCTGAAATTCAAACTGTTAATGTTTAATATTCCTGAGCATTCAACCCCTTTGTAATCATATCTTGGACATTCAGATATGCTACTAAGCTGCTTAGGAAATCATTACCTGTAGCAGCACACAGATCCATTGCTTGGCCTAGAGTGCAAAAAGCGCCAGGAGCACCTGTGGCCCTGGGATTGCTCAGCCCAGAGCAGAGGAGGCTGTGTTTTGGGTTTGGATTTAGGAGGCAAGGGTTGGACTCGATGGTCCTTGTGGTTCCCTTCCAATTTGGGATATCCTGCGATTCTGTGATTCTATGATTTGCTGCTTTTCTTAGATACAGAGTGTGGAAAATCCAAACAAAATACTTGAGTAGTTAAAATAAATCAAGTTCAACAGTTTTTTTTCTCTGTTACTCAGCATGTTGTGAAGATAATTGAATTGCTGAATAGAGGAAGAAGCAGTTTTGAACTTGGGTGTAGCCTGCCCAGATCAATACTCTCATCAGGCACGGAAGCCGCAGCAGGTTATAAAGGTGCTGTCAAACCATGCAACTCCCAAAATTTGAATGCTAGCATCAAGCATGAATTCAAGATGAAGCATCAGCTTTAGTTGGTTGTTGATGCACTGGGGAATGTAAGTGCTTAAAGACTCCCATTGCCTCAGGAATGTTTCAGATTTCAAGCTTTGTCAATGCACATCATGGGATAGATAAACAGCTATGAAAGGAAAAGCAGAAATGGGCTGGTAGTTTCCACACGTCTGCAGAATCCTACCAGTGTTTTCTTATTGAGTTTGGATCATACTGTAGCTGCTTTTTACATCCTTGAATAATCATGTTTATCATCCCACAGACACAAGAGTCACCATTTTTGTGTTGCATTAACAGGATTTGCTATAAGGAGTACATGTTGTGACTGTAAAGTAGTTGGAGAGGATGAAGTCTTTGATAAGCAAAGTCTGGATCCAAGACCCTTGGGAATTCATGGCTGGCCAGTGTTCATTAGGAAGCACAGGGCAAAAGAACCACTTTCATCTCCAGTCATGTTTATTGCCATGGTTTGATGAGACTGCCAGGCAGAATCCAGGTTTTATGTTTCAGAATGTTTTCTTTACTTTTTCTTTATCCGTGAAATGTGAAGCAGCCTCAAAAATTACACCCAGATAGCCTATGTAGCAGGACTCAAAAAGTACTCGTGAAATTGAGCTTGTCATACTTGTCATAACACTCTAAGTATTGGCTGTAAGGTGATTGATGTGGCATCACTCAACATCAGACTCGGTGACCTTCTCTTAAATGTTAAGCCTTTTAGGTGCAAAACAGCCCAGTATCCTGATACAATATCATAATTTATTTTCTTTTTAGTTTGGCTTTTGCTTTCAAAGCACTTCATCTTTTCCTCTATTAGAGAGTCAAGCAAACCTTTATTGAACTCTTTCAAGCATATGGCTTGGATAAGAAACATCACAAGGGTTTTGACCAGCAAGTTATTTCTCTTTTGAATGTTGTGTCTGGAAAATGAAACATTTCACTACCAATTTTAAGCCTGAGTAGGTGATATGTGAGTAGCTGAGAAGGATATACCATATCTGGGTATTATGTTTGCCCAGTGATTTGCTTTTTTTGGGAAAATAAATAGTACTTTGAAAGCAAACACTATAATTTTTTCTAATTATATGTCATTTTCTAAGATTGCCAAACATCCACAGTAGCCAGAGCCTGATGCATCTTCTCTAATTGAGCTGTAACTTACTCTATAAGTACTCTCTCTGAAATAATTGAAACTGATTACCATGCAGCTAAGTTTGAGTGAAGATAGGTGACTTTGCCCTCGAACATCTGGATCTTATCTCTGGCATCCTTTTGCTAAAAATGGGATTATTTCAGCCATGCATAATTTCAGTGATTTTAACTTGACTGTAGAGGCTTAAACCCTGTTCAGTGCTCCGGGTCTCTCCTCCCAGAAAATAGATCTACTCTCATTCTCAAGTGAGCCAAATACCTGGCCTGAAAGAGCCCTCTATGCTGGATTTTGTGGCTTTCCAGCAGTAATATGGCTCGCGCCATGATAACAACAGACCACCCGCAGCATTCAACTCTCATGCACGTGTGTAGGAAAGAGCAAGACCTGACTGCTATAGCAGAATTTACAGCATTCACACTGGTGTACATATAGAACAAATAGAGGATTCTTTCATCATTCTTTAACACGACAGGAGAAGATTATAATAAGACATTAATCAATCCATCATCTGCCAGGCAAAAATGGCAGTTTTAACTTTGCAATAAAAGGTTGAAACAAAGTTGTCTGTTAGAAAACTTGCACACTTCTTCAAAGCATGTGACATTACAATCTTAACACAAAAGCAAGCAAAAACTGAACTCAAACTTAAGCCAATTCAGGCAGTTAGTGCTACATCTACCTCACTGCAGTTTGTCCCTTAGCAACCACAACCTAATCGGGAAGATGAGCGTACCTTTAGAGTACTCAGGGATCTTGCTATTGCCTTGTCAAGGTCTGAAGTACTTCCTTCGAGGTTTTATACTGCAAAATCACTTTGTTGTATTTGTTTCTCTCCTGGGTTAACTATGAAGATTTTCTACCATGTCTTTCTAGCAAGGTGGAAGGAATCTTATCAGAGACAATTGTATCTGGTTATTCTAAACCAACTAGGTGGATGCTTCAGACTGCATGTTAGAATTGTATTCTGGTAACTGTGCACAGTCCAAACATTTCTACTATATGTTCAGTGACCCAGACACTTCTGTCAGACCTCTAAATGCAAACCAGATCCAAAATGCCACACTGAAGGAGACCATGAGGTGTGACAGAGAAATTGACAGTGATAGTTTCTCACATACACACTCTATTACTATAGCCAAATGTCAGCAGAGTATAACTGTCTATCCTCTTCCAAAATAATGCAATCTGACACATGTAAGGATCTACTATGTTGAGCCAGTCAGGTTGCTCTCAAAAGGAAAAAACAGCAAGATGTAATTGGAAGAGTCACCTAAAGACAGAGTGTATTGAAAAACAGGGATTGCTTTCCTTCATCCCCACCAAATCCACTGCAAAGACAAGAACACTTATTTCAGAGGTCCACTGCTGAGGTATGCCTTGTCTGCTACACAAAGGTGCCAAAGAGGAAATTAGGCTTGACTGGATACTTATCACTCTTGACATTTAAGGAAGCATCCATAGCATTTTCTGGATATGCATGGAGCCTTTTCAGCTTTTAGTACATGTGGCTGCAGGTCTAACTTTAGGTAACAGATGGGGCTGTAAAGATGTGCCTCATTTGCTTTGGTGTGGGCAGCAAAGTGCAGCAAAGACAGTTGATGAACTGATTCACTTTGCAGTTAAGCAAACTGAATGCAGCTCATTCCTCTCTCAGCTCTGCTGAGAGGGTTAGACACACATCTTTCTGAAATTTACACACATGCATTACTCAGGAGCAAGAAACTCCTTAGGCAGATACAGTGAAATGAGCACCACCAGCAATTTGTCTCCCTCAACACATTACAGACATGTACTTTTAGTACCGTTTGTGTGACTGATAGTTTGGTATTTTCCCCCAGTAGAGCATGGTTATCAGCAGGAGATTATCTTTCCAATTCATTTGCTCTCGCTGCCTGCATTGCATCAATAGTGCTATGAGCCTTCTTGGATGCAGTTTCACTCTGCAACTGAGCTTAAGATGTCATGCATTAATCGCTTGTGCTTCTCTTTATAACATTCAGGTTATTATAAACCCTTGTGCAAGGCAACGAATTCATTTTTCTGCTGCATGGCTTCCACACACGAAAACTTGCACTACATGAAGTCAGTAGGTAATCTGCAGCCTTAGTAATAGGACATCACACTTTTTGCCTGGTATTCCCAAATGAGAGAATGTACTGTGAGGTGAATTATTATGAGTCGAAAAACAGATTCTCAGTTTTTCCTTTCTTTGTTCCACCCAATTCATGTCAGAGTTTTAGCTTATTTCCTCTGAAAATGTCGGTGCTTCTCTCTCAATTTCATCATAAGCTGTACACTGTGAACAAGAAAGCTGAGATTGGAAGCAATTTTCTAAACGACACTACAATCTCTTCTCTTAGAATAGCTTTAACCCTAGGTCTGGTCTATACTTAGGGTTTCACTGCAAAAAAAATGTAGATTATGGCTGTGAGGGCTTTATGCTTACTTTATGGGAGAATTGGTGAGCTTTATAGTACACTAGCAGCTATTTTAAACTACTGTAACCAACTGTTGGAAGAATTTCACCCAGAGTAAAACCTGTAAGATGCATGCACAATATGAATACAAGTTGGTTGAGTTAGTTCATGTTAGCCATGGGCTCATTACTGTTGGTCACTGGAAATTATATTGGTAGATAGAAATTCCTGGCTAAATCAAGTAAGGAACAAAGTTTGAGTTTGGTGTTGTAACTAATGGCTTAAGCTGTGGCTGTTCTCCCAAGATGGCATCACTTCCCACACAACTGAAGTACACTAAAGCGACACTGGAGTATTGCTAACCTGGACTAATACTGTCTTTAACTGTTCGACCTGCAACTACTAATGCGAGTCTCCTTAAGGGATTCCTAAAATGGCACCTTACTACAACCAGAACTAAATTGTGCATATGAAATTGACTGCTGAGGCTTTGATATTCATCCTTTATAAAGGAGCAGCAAAGTACTTCTGGTGTGGTCGTGACCCAGCCAGCATTCTCTGAGGAATGACACCAATCAGGGCTACTTTCAAATGGGGCATATGTAAGTGTGACTTCTTTCCTGTCCACCTTAATAGGGAAATTTTTGCCTTATTTTTTTCTTGGTATATAAATCCAAAACACATCAGACAATAAGATCTGAGGAAAACAACAAACAAACAATCCTTTGGAAGAGAAGTAAGCAAATCAGCAAAATAAATCATGCCGTTAATTCTACAGTGCACGCATCCACTCCAGTGAAGGAAATCACTATCAGATGAGGAAAAACAGATTAAATGAGCTTATCATCTGATGACAATTGCTAACCAAGAGACAGTCGCATCATAAGGGAAGTGGCACCAACAGTAATCTCCATAACAATTTTACTAAGATTGATGATTCTATGGAAACAGAGACTAAGATACTCTTATTTTAACACAATGAGATGCGCCCTCAAGGGCATATTTTTGTTACTATGCTTTCTCACTCTAAGGAATAACAAAGTTTCCAAACTACTGTTTCAAAATATGGCAAGGATGTGATTCCTAAGCATAGCATATGTTAAAGAAAACTAAGTGCAAAAGATGGATAAATTAGCAGTTTTCTTTACCTCTTGAATTATATCTTTGACTTCACGTTTATCCTCCCATTCTGGAACCCTGTGAAGCCACTAAGCTGTTTTGTGGTTCAATAAATAAATGTTAGCACTCTTGCTGAAAGATCTTTTACCCTATATGGTTTCTGGGATATTTTCCTCTCCCTTCCCCTCGTTTGTTTTTTTTTTTTTTTACTTCCCAATGGCCTTTTATTATTTATTGGAATAACTGGTGACAAACTCTGTTTTGTAGTTTAACGTGGCATCTGTCTGCTGGGTCAGCTGGACACTGCCAAGAAAGCAATATGAGGACGTAGTTTGATCTTAGTTTTTAATGACAAGTTGTATCTAGCTGAAAGAAAACAGACTAGGAAATAGCAGGAATCCCTGTGGTTCAAGTAAAGTGGAAACAGTTGCTCTAATGAATCCCACCCCTTGCCTCTTCAAGATCGGATTGTCCAGTCTAGTGATCAGGGATTTATGTCATTGGAGCTGAGCTATGACAAGGGCAAGATGCATTGCATTCTGATGAACAACACATCAGCCAGCAAAACCGAGGTAACAATACCCTCCAGGAGACAGGGAAGTCCAAACTGGGAGGAGTAAATGTCCTTTTGGTATATGTGTGCAACCTACCTTGTCACTGAAAGAGACCAACCATGCTCCTGCAAATAACCCCTTTCAGATCCCACAGATAAGCTGAAGAGGATAATACATCTTAGACAGCTACTGCATTTTGCAAGTGAACATCTGACTGTGCTCTAGCTTCATAGCAGGTATAAATGCAAATCAAGTAGGAAGAAGGCTTGATTCAGTATAATTCAGTCACTGTAGGAGTTTTCCTGGTGAATACTCATAAGGGCTTTTTCTGTGTTTTCCTCTGAGGAGACAAAACTTCACCCTAAACTATGTTCCCTAATTAGCTGCTCTTATGCTACAACTTGTCTCTTTGGGCCCTGCACCAAGTGTTGATTGATTTCTTTTGCAAGAACATATAGACTGCCAGGTTTCATATGGACATAAACTACACCTGAGCTAGCAGTTGTATAGGACAGGGCTGGGAGTGGTCACCTACCAGCTTAAAAGCATGGCAGTGGAGTCTATATTCTGCAAGCACGGCAGAAGGCACTCTGCTGCTAAAACAAACAGCAAAATTAAGACCCTAAATCTGTGTTTTCTGGTGCTTTTTGTTGTTACTGCTGTTCCTTGGTTGATTAGACTGCGTTGGGCTGGTTTTGTTTGTTTGGTTGTTTTTGCATTTGTGGACTCATACGTTTTCTAGAACAGTTTCTGTCCCACCGTAATAATTTCACATGTTTTAGGATCTGAATTGCATCTTAAGGTTTACTTTCTTTCTCCAGGCTTGTAGCAGTAAAGCAGAAACCCTGACAGACTGAGGTCAGCTTAAGCAAACCCTCCTGATGAATGTACTGGCCCAAGCTAACTAAGGTAGAGGTGCTTCCCCCACAGTCACAGTCCTGGCCATGAAGATCTGTAATTCAAACACCAACTGCTAAACTCTCCCTTTGGTTGTTAGGAGCAATGAGTGAATGTGGGCAGGTGTCTTCTGATTTCTTAATACTTCTTTTAGTTGTTTTTCATCCATACTCTGCATTCACTGCCAACTGCACTACCAAGAACTGGGCATCTGACTCCCAGTTTTGAACATCATCTTCTTTGACAGTGTCTGCTGCTTTCTCTCCTGACTTAATGCAGATTAGCTGAGACCCCAAATTCTTTCTCATTAGCTGCAGCTTGATTTCACTTCCAAGCTTGCACAGGTACATCTCTTAAGGAAAAATACTGTTAGCTCAGCTTCATGCCTGTTGTATTGTCCAGTCTTCTTTATTGTTAAATTCATCCATCAAACTCTATTCACAATTGAAATGAACAGCAAATTAAAAGAAACAAATAACTCAGCACAGTGCTACACAGAACTGAAGCTAGCATGTATAGAGGTGGATGAAAAGCCGCTGAGCCCGAATAGTGCTGATAGAGCTGCCCTGCAACTGTTCTGGTTCAGTTATTCCACCCTTCCCTGCAGAAAATGAGAGATGGAAAACTTTAGCTGTGCTAATGGCAGCATGAGCAGGTACCGCATTCAACCACTACAGTGTGCTGATGGATGTGAACATGCTTCAGACTTTTATTTATTCCAAGGGTGATTTCCAAGCTGCCTGGTCCTCCATGCAGATCAAGTCAGAAGTCTATATTGTAGTCTGTCAACAAATACAAAATGTATAGTGAATGTTCTGAGGTTTAAAGTATCTGTGAGCCTGTGAGAGTTGCAGAAGATCTATCCTTTTCTTTTGTTCTTTTATTTCAGAGACCTTGGACTCTTTTTTTTCCTTCTTCTTCCTGGTTTAGCACTGCTGTAATGATCTCTTTTTAATCTTTCATGTCTTGTCATATCAACAAGTCATATAAGTTACAGGTGGACAATCAAGTCGATCCCAATGCCTGTCAAGAGTTATGCAGAATGTTAGTCATGGCACTGATATGAAATTAGGCAATACACATCTCCGTTTAACATCCAGGTCATCAGACTCTCCTTTTCTTTGTGTACATAGGCTGCATCTACATTATTGTCTTGGCTGAGAACAATAGTAAGTTTTTTAGTGAATTCGTGCCTCTTTCCTTTACCATGCTTATGACTGGTTCAAAAGAGAAATGATTCACAGTGTGTGATGATTTTGTTGAATCACAAGAGAGAGTTGTTTTAGAGGAAATCAAACCAGAAACTCTTCTCCAGGGACACATGAAATAGCACTCGCCAAGCCCCAGTGGAAACACGAATATTCAAATCAAGTATTAGTCCTTCAGGTGTGGTAGTAACATTCATCCAGGGAATCAGTCTAAATCTAGACTGACATTAAATCCTGGAAATATTTGCAATATAGATATAGAGATAGCAGCACCAACTCCTCCCATATTCTGATCCATACTACTGCTCAGCTACTTTGCTAATGCAAAAATAGCAATAGAGGCATTCACACAAGGACCAAATGCTGAAGTTTGGGGAGTCCAAATATACTGCAGAAAAGGATATACTGGGAATGCTCTAGTATAGTAGTAAAAAAGCTGCTATACATGTCCACTTGTAGAACAGGAGAGTATATACTCTGAAGTACAGATATTAGTAGAGAATCTGAGCCTCACTGCTCTAAAATGCTCTGTAGACATACAGTAAGGAGGGTCCTTTTGGCCTCTAATTAGCCCAGTCTGCACAGCATGAATAAGGCAATCCAGGAAGTGAACCAGAAATGAATAATAAGCAGTCATCAGAAAAGGAATAGAAAAAATAATAATAATAATAAAAGGAGGGGTAAAAAACAACAGAATAAACTAGTGATTTTTGCAGCACCACTTTCAAAGCAGCAATGCTCCAGGGGCATCACAGCAGAGATGTGTGCTAAGGAGGGAAGAATCCTGTGGTGAAGTCACAGTATTTCACCACACTTTGTGTGGTCACTTTGTGGACTTATCAAAAAATTGGGAGGTCACAACAAGAAAGAAAAGTCCCCCAGTCTCTTATTCTGCACTTCCACACATCTTTAAATCCAGCAAGAGGCTACCTGTTGACTCTGTGGGCTACACAAGACACCACAGGTCAGCATGTGGGAAGTGATTGACTCTTACCTTCTTCTCAAGCCTTAAGCTTGATGTAGAAATAAAAGTGCAGAGGCTCTTCCTCCAGATGGGACTCACAAGCTGCCTGCACCGCAAGCTGTAAACTGTGACTGCAATCCTGACCTCACACAATAAATAGTGATGGCTAGAGCCTGGCTGACAAACGAATGGCATTCACTGGTGAGATGGTCTTAGCTAGGCTCCTAGATCCTCATCATATCCCTTACTTTAGGATGCACAGAAAGGATAGGAAATCCTTCAGCTTCTACCTGGTATGGGATGGGATGGGATGGGATGGGATGGGATGGGATGGGATGGGATGGGATGGGATGGGACACTGCTGATGGAAATGGACAGGAGCAAAGCAAAGCAATCTTTCAGGCACACACATTCTCCCACGAACAATGAAATGTCTTTGGTCTTGTAGGCACAAGAGAAATGGACATGCTTCCAAAAGACCAGCAGGGACTGTGCTCCTTTGAAAGCCCTGAAACTGAGGAGAGGACAGAGGTAAGTCTCCTCTCACCACATCTTTGTGGGAAGCACACAGATCTGTGCTGTGCTCAGACATAACATCCACAACACTGAATGCTTGGTGGGATAGGTGCAACTTCCTCCGTAAAGTGGGTATTGTGGTGAGAGCACTTCACACAGCAGACTCTGATGTTGTAAACTGCATTTCCATTAGTGCTGCTGGGCCTCTCCCTTAGTATCTGAAAGCCTGGTGCCCACCTGCTCCTGTCTGCTAGAAACCTGCATACAAGTAAAACTGGAAAACCAAGAGTCTGAGAAGTGCTCGTACAGAGAGGTTGCCCTTAGCTGGTAGCCTTGTGTGGTTGAGTTACTCAGTTTGGGTGGAAAAGGTGTGATGGAGCCAGCCCTTTTTCTTTGTTTTTCTCAGTACAATCACATTCATCACATGTGTTTTTAAAACAGCAAAAGAATTTGTAAGAAAAATGTTGGGAGTAGAAAGGGAATTAATGGGCAATGTGAATTCCAAGAGGGCTGAGACATCCTTCTTCAGGGTAACTGGCACTGGAAGGCATGAGGCATGTGTATCTAAAGACAAAAACAACTGGACACTCTTAAGCAATTTGGTACCATACAGTTAGTTTTAGTCTTCACTTCTAAGGACAGAGGGTTATTTTAATTTTATTACAGTTTGTTAAATTTAGCCCAATAACCAATTCTTGTATTTAAAGAAGCACTGAAAGAAAAATGGCAGCAAGTAATTATCTTTTTGTGATCTATGAGTAAAACCTGGTGTGAGAAGTGCAGGTCTGCTAGCTCTAAAATCTTAAAGCCAATGGTGAATAATCAGCTAACATCAGAATATGCAAAAGGTTTGGGTTTTAAATGAGAAAACTTTAAATGCAAAACCTGTTTTCAAAATTCTTTCCTAGATTCTTTTTCTTCATGTACTTGCTAGTGTAATTTACCATTTAAAAAAAAAAAAACTTTTTTTTCAAAATCAAAGTTTCCTGCAGTTTTTACTGAAGTATAAATTCCATCTGAAAGGGGCTGGACACCAACCTGACATCAAAAAATATAACACCTGCTAATAAAAAAGAAATATGAATCTGAATACACGTGCTTAACAATTTAGCAAATTTAGGATTAAGTCTATACAGTCAAATCAACATGCCATCACAGGTGCCAGTCCATGAGAATCTGCTTTTCTTTAGGCAAATAACTTACCACACAAGCAGTAAATGTAAGGTTCAAATTGGTAATTCAAAGCAGTCAAAATGAAATTTTAATGTTGCATTAAATCAGATATGTAAATCATTCCAACTGTGGTTGGAAGGTGGACTTGCACAGGCGTTCCCAGATATTTTGATTTTGTGACTGTAAGTGCTCTGCTCAGCACAGTACTGCTTCATGGCAACTTGAGAATCTCAAGCAGGACCTGTACAACATCTAGGAAAGCTCTGAGCAGCCCCTAACATTCTCTGGCTGAAGTTAAGGCCATATTTCAGGAAAAGGAGGAAAAAAGTTCAATTACTTTGGAATGTAATTTGTTTTAATACATTAATTCCAATGCTGGGGAGTGTAACAACACACAGAACAACATCTGACTTAACACTAAATACTCCTTAGTTTTAGAGAAGATGTCACAATTCTTAATAATTGCCCCCCACAGCAGGAGGATGTTTAGTGACAGAACTTTGTGTCAGAAGGAGGTTGAGTTGGTGTTACCACTGGCGCAATGTGAGCAGAATCTGCAAAATGCTATCATATGAAAGGCAATAAAGACCATGTGAGTATCTTCACCAGAGTGGAAGAAAATTAACTTAATCATAGAAAAAGGTGAAGCACTGAAATTTTCATTAATGACTTGGTAACCATTAGTGGAATAGAGAAGCTTAGTGTTTGAGACAGAAACTATATGGAACAGTGGGACAGAAACCTCTTTTCTGAGCTTGGATTTGCTGAGAGAGAAAAATCCCTAAGAACTATTCTGTCCATATCTAAACAGTCAAATGAGCTGGTTATTTTCAGGTAAGAAAATCAAAAGTTATAGATTAACACTATAAATAATACATGCAGATTTAGTTGCAATATTTTTGATGATACCAAGAGAAAGAATATTCTCAATCAGTAGAAGTCAGGAAATAGAAATTAGCAGTTCTTTTTTACTTGCAACTGTGTACTTACATAACATGGAGGCCCAGGTCATCATAAAATTCTCTCCACCTTCAACAAACTACTAGCAGCAGGTAACAAGCATTCCCTAGGTCCAGACTGCACGGTTGACTGCATGGTTCAATTAAAGGGAAACTACATAGGTTTCAACAAAGCATAGGAAATTCTTATATCTTGTAGATAATGACTTTCACTACAAGTGAAGACATGATACAAGTCTCAAAAGAGGATAGGCAGTAAACAGATGTTATTCTTGATGCTAGTCAGAAGGCAAAGTAATATACTCTTTTGAAAGAAAGGAAAAATGTGATTCTTCCAAAGAGACATATTGTGTAGCAGGCTCAGAACTAGGTGAGCTGGGCCCACTGTTGAACAACACAATGCTTACAAATGATCTCGGAGTTCTGTAGGTTTCTTCTTTTTTTTTTAATACAGTAAAGTACTGCTTCTTCTTCGCTGTGCCTAAAACATCGTGTTAAACTTGCAGCTCTCATGGAGTTCAGAATATCATGTGCTGTATTACTGAGCCTCTCCTGGAGCTTCCAATCAAAAAAAGGGAATGTGTATGTGTGTAGGAGTAGCACAAACTGCAGCTGGTTTTATTTATTTTTTCCACCACCATTACTGCTTACTGGTAACAAGGAAGATGATACATGAATACTCTGTTTGGTTTCTCTGCAACACTATTGCACATAAAGTTGGGAGATTACCTTGGTGAATAACTCCTAATTTTAACAGAACATTTATGACTATTAGAAAGGGCCAGCAGTAGGTTGAAAGAGTTTGTCACACAGTGAAACGGATTCTACTATTTTGCTGAAATGCTTTACTGGAGATAGAAAACCTCAGTTTGCTCTTTTATTGGTTTTAGGAAAGATTTTATCACCAAAGGACCTAAGTGAGCCTAGGCAACTTAGGAAAGATTAATTAATTTTGCTGGGCAGCTACTTAAAAACAACAACCAAAAAATCCAGACATTTCAAGGGTGCAACTCCTACCCCTCATCCTGCCTTTCATGTCACTGCCATAAACGCACTGTGGCTTCAGATTTTGCAGACAACTGAAAATGGCAGACACTTGTGAGGCCAGAAATCTAAAACCTCTGACCATCATAGTAAACTCATATGGTCCTAAATAGCCAGTAGTTAACTATGCACCTGGCTGCCATGTCAGGTGTGGAGGTGTGCTGTTGAAATTCAGATGCACCTCAAGCACCGGGTGCAGTTTGGGGTGCTACAACATATGAAGGACATAGAACCATTAGAGAGCGTCCAAAGAAGAGCTACAAAGATTGAGAAGGGTCTGGAGGACAAGAGGTGCAAGGAGTGGCTGCTGTCCCTGGGTTTGCTCAGCCCAGAGCAGAGGAGCTGAAGGGAGGCCTCATGGCAGCTGCAGCTCTCACAGTGAGCTGCATCAGGGGAGGGTCAGGGGGTTAGGGAAAGGCTCTGCCCGACAGAGCGGTGGGCATGGCACAGCTCCCCAGGGCAGCGGGCATGGCCCAGAGCTGCTGGAGCTCAGGGAGCGTTTGGGCACCGCTCTCAGATCTAGGATTTGGACTTTAGGTGGTCCTGTGTGGAGGTGGAGATTGGACTCAGAGGTTCTTGTGGGTCTGTTTCAACTCAGAATATTCTGTGATTGTATAGAATCAGAGAATCATAGAATCGTTAGAGTTGGAAGGGACCTCTGAAGGCCATCTAGTCCAACTCTCCTGCAATGAACAGAGACACCACAGCTACATCAGGTAGCCCAGGGCCTGTTCCAGCCTCACCTTGAAAGTCTCCAGAAATGAGGCATCAACCACATCACTGGGCAACCTGTTCCGGTGCCTCACCACCCTCACCATAAAAGACTTTTTCCTTATATCTAACCTAAATCTACTCTGTTTGAGCTTGAAGCCATTTCCCCTTGTTCTATCACCACAGACCCTGCTCAAGAGTCTGCCCCCTTCTTTCCTGTAGCTCCCCTTTAGATTCTGACAGGCTGGTCTCAGGTCACCTCTCAGCCTTCTCTTCTCCAGGCTGAACAGCCCCAGCTCTCTCAGCCTGTCCTCACAGGAGAGGTGTCCAATTCTGTGGATCATTTCTGTGGCCCTTAAGGCAGGGTACATGCCAGTCTGACAGAGTAAAATCATCCCTCGTCTATGGATGATGTTCTTCTCAATTGGCTCATGCTAACCCTGGTTTTCATAGGCCTGGTCCCTGCTGGAGTCCAGTTCATAGTGGAGTCAGTGGAGCAGGGGAACCATCCAAGTTACGAGCCCTATACACAAGCTCATATCTAGGAGTTCACTGGCAATTACAATCTCTGCTAATATTGCTCTTGAGTATGTCTTCATATTATGAAGGCAACATTGGTCCAGGAAGCCAAGGGACTTGTCAGTCATGCAGAGCAATCATAGCCATTATACTTGACCTCTGGCATTATAATTTTATTTATGTGGCTCTGGCTGGAGGCTGTCAGAGGTAAGCAACAAGACTGCCACACTGGCAGCTGTGTAAAATGTGCCTACTGAACTTCATTTCCAAAAACAAATAAGATTGCCTGCTCAGGCAGTATTTGAGTTAGACAATAAAATGCATACCAGTTTCATAGTGCAGAGCAAGATTTCCATATAGAACAGTTTGTATCTTTAATTAGCTGGCCCATAATCGTCTTATCTTTTCATCTCATTACAGTTTCATTTTGCATGTTTTTCCTTCTGATGATTGAAAAATGACATGAAGCTATGACCCCTGGCTTATTGAAGGGACAGCCAGTTCTTCAGCCTGACCATGGTTTAGTCATTTGGCCTCCTCCCCCTGTTAATTCAAGGGCAGATCTTTAGTAGATCCTGATACTGTAGTTGTGGGTGGGGGCAACAAATTTCTTCTTTGAACATTATCCAATTCTCTGTGACTATCTATGGACCTCTAGGTGGGCTTGGTTTTCCCACTTCATGATTTCAAGTAGTGCCACCCATCTTGCAGAAAATGACAATGAACGCTGCTGCAACAGAGCCAGAAGGAACAAACATCCAGCCTCTGACATAGGCAAGGCTAGTTAAACTGTTTGGAGAAGGTAGCTTCAGCTGAAGTCTCATATTTTAATAAGCAAAAGTTGCAAGATTAAAAGGATAGAGCTTGCAGAAGCAAGCACTCATTAAAGCTGTGGCACCATAAAGATAAAAATGTTAGGATTATGGCAAGAAGGGCTTGCTGTTCTCCCGTATAATAGGGATTTAACTCCCTGGAGGCTGGTAGGGCTCCCCACTTAGGAGTTAAAGCAGTGGCAGAGAGATTTCTCTTTTCCATAATTGTCAGAAGACACCTGTGACAGCTGAGTACAAAAAGACGACATGACAAAATGTGCCTTCCTGCATTTAATTAATGTTCAGAACTAGTGTAAGCATCATGTTGGCTTTTCCTGGTTATTAAATGTGTGGGGCTTAAGAAAGCTGCTTGTTTCTGAGGCCGTTGCTTGTGAGTTGAAAATGCCGGGAACATTTCAAACAGGAGCCTATAACATTTAAATGGTATTATTTGTAAAAGTCACAGAAATATTTTTTGTGTAGTAGTATCAGTCAAGTTCTTTTATTTCTTTGCTGGTCCAAAAAATTTTGTGTAATGCCCTTTTCTCTCATCCTAACTTCTGGCACAAGACCGCACTAGCTCCTCAGCTCTCGGAATCCACCTGCCTCTCCATGTGCTCATCACAAGAGTCTGTTTTGCTGTGACTGCAACCCCTTGCAATTCAGACTCCTTTCCCAGTTTCTATTTTTTTCATTAACCCATTCAAATGTTAAAAATAATTAGCCTGTTATGTGTGTTGCTTTCATTCCCCCTCTCTAAAAAGGCCCTGATCATCTTCCCCTTGTATTTTGTCTCTGTGCAAGTCCCAAGTCCACTCCCATTTTAGTTTCTGCTATTTTTTTTTCTCATTTGCTGCCACTTTTGCTTCAATCTCGTCTCCGGTGTCCGCCACAGTTGCTTATCTCCCCTTAGGACTTTTTCCTCGGGGTGACTCTGGTCCAGTTTTCCCTGCAGGAGCAAATGTCCCTGCTCCTCAGTGCTCATTGGTGCTTACATTTTAATAAGATCTGCTGGCCAGATAAGGAGTCATTATGTTGAATGAGATAAACTTACTAAAGGAAAGCCTGTCCCTACTCCAGGTCTCAGAAAACACTTTGGATCCATCTATGAGCTGTGACATTAAAATATCACATTTTCTCCCTCCTCCTCTGCAGTTTTGATGATTAATGGCAACAAACTATTTCTGCGTTATCTCTGTTTGCACAACTGGAATTTATAGTTACATTTATAACTCAGCCCTTGCAAATGGGAAGAAGACTCAGGGAAATACACCATCTTTCAGTGTTTATGTACACATATTTAAACATTTCTACACTGTATATTTTGTGGATAGGCTACACAAACAATTTTACTAACTCTACAGAACTGGCTTTTGAATACAGAGTCTAATGTATTTAAAATGCTGCGGGACAACACTGCTTTATTCCCTGCAGACAACTTTATCCTTTGTCTTGTCATTTTTATTGTTCTAGTGGTGGTGAATAAAGCCCTGCATCTGTTCCTTAGGAAGGACTTAATCCAAAGCCCACTGAATGCAGTGGAAGAGACTCCATTGGGCTTCAGATCAAGCTCTTCAGCTCACAAACAAATGCCCTTTGTTAGAATATGCTATTCAAGTACTGTACAGAAAAGTTTCAGAGGTTCCCTACTTCTAAAATAATACTTGTTCTTTGAATCTTTTTTTTTTTTTTTTTGCTAAGCCTGTTATTTGGCAGAACAATATGCAACTGTACATAACCATTGAAATACTGTAATCTGTGATTAAATTGCCCCAGCAGTTGATAAAACGTTGAGTACATTAGGCTGGGATAAGAAGTGCTGTATTTATATGGCTCTTCCCATGCATGCAGTAATTTAGAAAATATACAGAGACACACACCCACCCCTGAGGATGCTCAGGCTCAAGCTGGATGAGGGCAGACCTCCCTTGGGAATGCCTTATGTTGGTGTTATTGATGAAGCAGACTTGAAAGAGTCTGTTCTATTGTAAAGAGGGATAGCACTGAATGGGATTTTTTTCTGCACTTTGGAAAAGAAACAGAATGAAAGGGTTTCTTCCCCCGCAGTAGGGAAAAGAAACAGGGGATATTGTGAAAGGGGCACAAAGGGACTAAGACAAGGCAGGGGAAATCAAAGCACAGACATTAGCAGAGCACTGCTGTGAGAAGCTGTAAGTAGAGCTCTACAGCTCCAGACTTGCAATGACTGCATTTTCCTGAGAAGGAGGGAGAGCCATGAGTCAGTTCTGCAGCGGCATCCACAGCAGCTACAATAAAACACTTTCCTCCTTGCAGCTTTACGGATACTGGATATTTCTGCTGATTTCTTGTGAAAGGGAGCAAGCAGTTCCCATGAACAGAGAGGACACAATGCCAGGGAAATTCAGCTGCTTCCACAGCAGCAGAACAGTCACTTTTCACGTGGGCGTGGATTACGCAGACTCTTACTACTGGGTATTGCTCCTGTGTCAGGGCTGCTTGCAGTCAAGCACTACGCTGTGGTAAGTTCTGGCAGAACTGCGCACACAGTTTGTAAGCTGATGATGACTAAAACATTTTGTGGAGCTAATACTAAAACATTACTCACAGAGTCGCATTGAAGTCAATGAGGTTACTCATGTAGCTGGATGCCGATAGAGATCTTGGCAAGCTATTTCACCACATAATAAATATGAGTAAATGAGCCTATTAGTCAACTGAATACCTTTAGAAAATAATTTTTAAGTTCATATTACATTAGTACTTTGTCTCTCACAGCTGAGGGCCCGTTATGCGCTATGAATACCCACCAGCAAGCAATTCCTGGCCTAAAATTCATCCATCCATGTAGGCAAATAGGGACAGTGACCTGCCTCAGTCACGTCCCAGGCCATCAGTGACACCAGGAGCAGAACAGGGATCTCCAGTCAGCTCCCCGCTGGCAGCTCCCTGCCTCTATGGTGCTCAGCATTTCATCCCCATGCTGAATGCAAAGCATTTGCAATGTGACCTCCAAATTCCCCACAGCTCCTCTGCTAACTGACAGGTGATCTCTGCATTCATTAGTTTTATAAATGCACAGAGGATACACGGACTTTCCATTTTCATCTTGCACACTTTACTGCAAGCTGGTGTGCTCCCTCCTCCAGCTGATCTGCATGTTATTCTGCAGTCAAAGAAATAACAAACCACAAGGAAAGGAAAAGGAATCAAATCTCAAAAATTCTGACAGCCAGACTCAGATGCTGAAAAGGTTGCATACTGAGCAAAACTCATTTTTCATACTCAGTGAGATTCAGCGTGGAGGCTACAGATCAGGCATCACATCTCAGGACTGCATTTCATTTTATGTATACCATAAAAGTGGCCAACACACCTAGCATCATTATGAGAGTACTTTCCATTCTCCCTTTATTCTGAACTCCTCTCGGCTTTTTTGGGAGTTCACGGGGAACAGGGACAGTGTGCTAGGCTGTAAAGCAGCAGCACCGAAAGAATTTCTTTCTGATAGGAAGAGGTATCCCCTTTGAATTATTCTCCATTTCAACGTTTGTTGCATAATAGCAAAACATCTGCCTCACTGACACTGGACACTGATAGATTCAAAAAGTCCCACAGCAAAGACTGAGCAACTTGTCAGCCTCAGGGATAAAGCATCCAGATACGGATACTGTTTCTGTCTCTTTGCCTCATTTCCCTCTTACATCTTTCATTTCCTTCTCCTCATCTCCCCATCCTGTGCCTTTTCCCTTTCCTACCTCCAGGTATGCTCAGTTGGCAATGGCATCATCCCTCTTCCTCCCCATGGAAGAGGACACATCTGTATAGGGTGCATGGCAAACTAGGGTAGCAGACATGGCAGAAAAAAACAGGAGTAGACATAGAGCTTTTTTGTGGAATAATAAAGTTATGGTTATCAGTGTGTGGCCCAGTTGTCAGAGGTCCTGGGTCTGCATGTGCCCCTGACTTCAGCGGCAGCCTTCCAGTCCCTAGGATAGGTGCCTAGCGGAACATCGCAACAGGACCAAGACATACCAGCAGAATTTTGGATGCTCCATTGTGCTTGCCTGAACTTCCTTCCTTCCTTCCATCATGATCATCTCAGAATCCATTTTTGTCATCTTTTCCTACATGTTCAGCACAGCCTTGCAGTGTAAGCTGGTGGCTATTGGATGAGGAACAAGCAATCTAGGGAAGATGTCCGTTTTCAGAACATGGGGCCTGAAAGACCACAGAATTATCTCAGAGGATGTCTTGGTTGGAAGAGATCTCAAAGATTGTCTAGTTCCAGCCCCCTGCCATGGGCAAGGTTGCCAGCCACTACATCAGGCACCAGATCAGGTTGCCCAGGGCCCCATCCAACCTGGCCTTGAACACCTCCAGGGATGGAGCTATTCATGGCGTATAAAAGAAGAAGCACTCTACTCTTGTAGTTCTTAGCTAAACATGGCTGCTCTTTACACTCTTCCTATTTTCAGAGCTTTCAGAGTTTTCAGGGCAATACCAACCACTCATTCATTCGTTACTTAAAGGTGCTTTAACTTCACAGTAAAAAATTATGAAGGCTGCAGTCTGGCACAGATTAATTCCTTCTTCCCCCTATCTGAATCTGCCTATAATGCTGTGAAGGAGAGCTGCAGAGCACTAACAAGATATGTATTTAAAACAAAACTTTAAGACATGATTTTCTTCTGCTGCTGTAACTGCTAGAAATGCAAATTAGAAACAATAGGCAAAACTCATTATGATACACACAGTGAGATAGCATTTGATTTCCTCCACGGTATATTAATCATGTGCTACCTAATTAATGCCATGCAAATGCATCCCTGTCTTAAGAGAAAAAATAAGCAAAATTCAAACTATATCAGTGTCATCAGTGATACTGCTTTATGTAAAGGAACCAAACATATGCTGCTGTTTGGTCCAATTCCATGTGAGCAGGAGAGGAACAGAAAACAATTATTGGAATGGAAGGGTAGTGGGGTGGGAACCCAGGAAGAAGAGATCTGAAGCTCCTCTCTTCACAGTATAACATCTCTAACTGCTACAAATATTGCAGGTTTTTCTCTATATTAACCGTCTCCAAAACCTGAGGACTTCAAAAAGCACAAGGCTGAACAACTCTTAATGATGTTCCTGAGGCTGAAGGTGACCTTTTCTCTTGGTTCTGAAATTTTCTGCAAACAGAAAGACATAAAAATTAGTTTTCCCCATCCCTCCCTCAAGATAACCAGCTGGTTCTGTTTCTAGCAGCTGAAGTTGCTTAAAACCCAACAAACACAGAGCTGTGCAACACCCAAAAAAGATGCAACTTCAGTGCTCCCTTTCCCCTCTCTTTCTGCAGCAGCCCCACACTGCCTTTTGGTGCACACCTAAACACGTGGATACAGACTCCCATACCTCTTGATGGCAGTCTGCAGCTTTCTTCTTCTCCCTGCTCTCTCCCTGAAAATAGGCAGGCATGCGTGGGGCTGCACTGAGGTTCTAGCATCCAGAAGGGAACTGGGATTGTTCAGTTTGGAGAAGAGGAATCGCACAGGAGATCTTACTGCTCTCTATAACTCTGCAAAGAAGTTGTGGAGAGCTGGGGGGTGGTCTCTGCACCCAGGTAACAGTGATAGGACGAGAGGGAATTGACTCAAACTGCGCCAGAGGAGGTTCAGGTTGGATACAAGGAAAAATTTCTTCTCAGAAAGAGTGCCACTGGAACAGGCTGCCCAGGGGATGGTGGATTCACCATCCCTGGAGATATTCAAAAAGCATGTAGATGTGGCACTGATGGACATGGTTAGTGGGCTTGGTGGGAATGGGTTGACAGTTGGACTAGATGATCTTAGTAGTCTTTCCCAACCTTAATGATTCTATGATTCTAAATGGACAGGAGTTCTGTCTTTAGACAAGTACTTGATTTGCAGGCTCAGAGCTGGTCTCCCTCCCTCCTCCCACTGGTATGAGCAAGCAATAAGTAAAAAACATGCACTAACAAAGAACATCCTTGACCCAGAGACAAAATATGAAAGAGAGAAAGCAGATGGCTGCAGGTATGTAAAAGTGCAAATAGTTCCCTGGGTCAAAGACCTTGAAGCAGGTTTGTCTGTGCCACACTTCTGTGCTTTCAGACACATACATCTGCTAAGAGGATCATGGCAACTTACAGTTAATTAGTAAGATAGCTTTTTATATACGTTAATAGCACCATCTTACAAGTCTGCAGTTTTGCATATATAAGGAGATGTATCTATTCCCTTACACTGATTGCGTTTATTATAAGCCTCCTTCACAGTCACAGCATTCAGGTAGCACACGTGTGAGTGAGCACACATCCGTGTCCTTGAGCTCTCCCCCAAGGATGCAGTGGCTGAATTACCATCGGCAGCATGTAATCTCCCATTTAAAACATTTGCACCTGAAGTGTAGCAACAGTGACACTAAACTTTGAACACTAAACAGGCTCCAGAGAACCAGAGGTCTGCAAACCTTGTGCCTGCGCTGTGCAAACAGAGATGCTAATTGGGTTAGAACTGAAGGACACCTGGATTAATGCAATCTATCTGAGAAGATTCAACAGTGCTTCTGTAAAATTCTGCCTTAAACAAACCTCTCAAAGGTCTCTGAAAGGGTCAGCAAAAGTGTGGATAAGGGTGATCTAATTTCCATATCAGACTGGATTTCTGGAAGGCTCTTGACAAAGGCTTTTAAGGAGACCAAACAGTGATAGCAGCAAGAGGGAAAGCCCTAATGTCACTTGGTAATTGGTAAGAAGATAAAATGCAAAGTGTGGGAACAAGCAATCAGCTCTGACAATGGAGGGAGGAGAGGGACAATGTGGGGCTCTGCAAGGGTCAGCGCTGGGATATGTGCTCCCCAGAGTGTGTGCACCCCACCTGCGACAGGAGTAACATAGAATCACAGACTCACAGAATGGGTTGGAGGGGACCTCAAAGCCCATCCAGCCCCAACCCCCTGCCATGGGAGCGCTGCCACCCAGCAGGGCAGGTCAGAACAGGGCCCCATCCAACCTGGCCTGGAGCGCCTGCAGGGATGGGGCACCCACAGCTTCTCTGGGCAGCTGTGCCAGGGCCTCACCACACTCTGAGTGAAGAATTTCTTCCTAACATCTCACCTTAATCTCCCCTCTTTCAGTATAAAGCAGTTCTTCCTTATCCTATCACTCTTACACTGTGTAAAAAGTTTATCTGCTTCCTGAAATGAGTAGTACCAATTCAGCAAAGGTAGCACAGAATGGCTTGGTTTGGAAGGGACCTCAAAGATCATCCAGTTCCAAGTAATGAGAAGAAAGATAGTGAGAGATGGAAAGACGCTGTGAGGCTGGCTGTGGAATAAGGGGAATTCAGTGTAGGTAAATGTGAAAAGGTACAAGGAGATAAATCATGAACCACACACGTAAAATGGTGGGCTCTGAGCTGGCCGTGGCAGGAGCAGAATCTCCAGGTCAAGATACTTCCACGGTAACACCAGTTCTGTGCTGAAAACTTCCTCGTCAAATGTTGATTACTAAGATAAAAACATTACTTTGCCATCGTACAAATCAGTGGTTTGCTTGTGTCTTAAATTCTGCACATTTCTTTATAGAATCATAGAATATCCCAAGTTGGAAGGGACTCACAAGGACCATCGAGTTCAACCTCAGCTCCTCACAGGAACACCCAAACACAAACCCTGCATCTAAGTGCAGTACTCAAATGCTCCCTGAGCTCAAGGCAGTGCCTACTGCCCTGGGGAGCTGTGCCATGCCCACTGCCTTCTGGGGCAGAACCTCAAAAAGGATCATCCCAAAAGGGATCTGTTAGGACAGGAAGATGTTCAAGAGGGCATCGAGGATGAAGAGAGTGGCTACAGACAAAGGCATCCTGAGCGCCTCAGACAGGAGAAGGAATGATGCAGAAGATCACAGCAGGGGTCTGCAAACACTCAGGCAGGTCGAGGGGCGTGCTGTGAGCTGCTCCTCAACCCCCAGCATCAACAAGAAGAGACAGGGATGCTCCATGGCCGGGGTGGAAGGCCTATGGGCATCATTGCCAGGGCCTAACGTGAATGTGACCAGGGCACGTGAGTTCAAAGGGGGCACTGGAGAAGCCAGTGGAAGTTAGGTCTGCTTCTTAGCATATTTAATAATAATAATTAACAATAATAATAAACCAAATCTACAAATAAAAAAAAAAGAGAGAGGGAAAACAATTATTAAAAATAAAACGAAATAAAGCACAACAATACAATAATAAACCAAACCAAAACAATAAAACCAAGCAGCAGCAAACCACCCACGCTCCCAGCCTCAGGAAACCCCCTGGGCTCCCGGTCCCCACACCCCCCCGGGCCCGGCGCCCCCCCGGCCCCGCGCTGCCCGTAACAGGAGAGCGCTGGCAGCCGCCCGGTAACCCGAGCGCGGCGGGAGGGGGGCGCGGGGGGGGCGCCGTGCCGCGGGCCGGGCCGGGACGAGGCGGGCCGGGGCGGGCCGGAGCGGGCGGCGGTGCTGCCCCCCTCTTTCTGGCGTCGGCGAAGGGGCGGGCAGGGAGGGAGGGGAGGAGGAGGAAGGGGACTCGACGTGCCGAGGCTGGCGGCGCGTGGTGCGCGCTGGAGGAGCAGGAGCGCTCCGGAGAGGTAGCGGGGAGCCCGCGCGTCTGCTCGTGCGTCCGTCCGTGTGTCCGTCTGTCTGCGCGTGAGGCGGCGGAGGCTGCGGCGGGGATGGGGGAGAGCGAGGTGGAAATGCCGCGTTTTGAGGGGAGGGGGAGACAGAATGCGGGCGCAGATCGCGTCCGGGAGGTTATGAGGGCTGGGGGGTGGGAATGCGGAGAGGGGAAGGGGAAAGGCAGGGAGGCAGGATGGCTGCGCGAGGAGGGGAAGCGAGGATGGAGATGCGGGAGGGGAGGAGAGGAGGAGGCTGTCGCGGTGGGGGACCTCTCCGGGGTGCGCGGACGGCCCCACGCCCGCGGGACCCCATGCGTGCGGCGGGAGGGGCTCGAACCCCGGGGGGTGGCTCCGTGCGGTCGGGTCCGTGAGCGCAGACCCCCCGAGCCCGGAGATCGGGGGGCAGAGGGTCCGGGGGAACCGCGGGTGGGAGCCGGGCTGGTGGCCTGAGGGGTTCGGCAGGATCCGGAGCAACCCGTGACGTAATTATTTTTTAATCAGCATGTTTTTTTCATGGCCATCTCAGTTTTTCCCGGACTCCCCTTTTCGCACTGAAAATCTCCGTGATCTTTGTTCCTATTTTTGCTATTTTTAGATTCCCGCTGTAAGAGTGGAGCGTGAGTTTTAAATATGTTATTTTTTTATTTCATTCCTGGGCTCAGGACCACTCATTGTAAACTTCTCAAACACTGTGGTTCCCTCCTAAAAAGTTGTTGAAATGATTACAGAGGTGGGCAGGCTGGCAGCTGCTGTGGATACACAAACGTTTGAGTTCCCAGTGCCATTCACCTTTATCCATAAAGAGCAGGCATCACCCCGAACTTCGTTTTTGTCTTCGGATGAATTGCGCATCAGCCCCAGCAGATGTACATTAGGGAGATGAGGAGCAGCCCAATGTTAGAAGAGGCAGAGCAGATCCCCAGTTGTGATTTTAGTGTTGGGACAAGCACGTTTTATTTTGCGTCGCGATTAGCCCTTCGACATTGTAATGATATCCTCCGATTCTCGCATTGTCTCATAGCTCTGGTATGTCAATTTGTATTCATGCTGTGTAAGTGTTTTGCAGAGGTTTTGCCTGTCGGACAGGGGTTTATTTCACTTTCACAATTCCATGTTGTGGTCTCACCAGCCCCAGGAACCCAAGGAAGGTATAGGTACACATACCAGTACCTATGGATGGGGCATGACTTCTTTTTCCTCAGAAGTGCAAGTTATTTGAGATGTATTTAGACTGCAGATTTATGTCCCTGCACACAGCAGAGGACGAAGTTATAGCTGAAACTGAAGCATTAATTTAAGTGCATTCATTGACGTGTTGGTATTGCCCGGTTTTAATTCACTTTATCTTCATTCTGTATCCAAATGCCAGCCTATTTGCCGGCCTTTGACAGCCTCTGCCAGAATAATTTGTCACAAAAATTTAAAACGTTTCATACAGACACTGGTAAGTTGTTTTTCACATTTGTTTCCAAGCACCTGTCCAAAGAGTACAGGTCCCAGGTGAGCACTTAAACAAATTAAACCTCATTTATGGGTCTTTAATAATTGTGCTGATAAGAAGCAGCTTTTGTGGCAACTGATAATTATTTTATTTTTCTGTGGATGTGTGACTCCATTACCAGGGAATGTGTGCATAACTTCTAAGTCCTTTCAAATTACTCAAAACTGGTATTGGCATCAGCCAAAGTCTTGACTGTGTTAGGAGCACAGGGCTGGGTGGCTTACAGGCAAAGCCTAGGCAGTTGGATGTGCACCTCAGTCATGGGGTGAGTGGATTTGTGCCTGGTTTGTCCAAACTGCAAAACTGACTTTTGCTACTGGAAACACCTGCTGATTTAGCAAATGCTATTGATACCGTATTTATAGCAAGACATAAAGAGCTGCATAATGCAGCATCTAGAACCGTCCCTATTATTGCCATTCACAGCCTGATTTTTCTCTCGTCAACATGTGGCGATATTGCTGGCCCTCGGATAGGCAGTTCAATTGTGGTGGTGGGATAAACAGTTTTGTTCAAGCTGCCGAAACTGCCCCTTTCTTATTTTTCACTTAAAAAAAAAGTGTTGCTGGTTGTCTCTCTCAGGAACCTGTGCTGAAGGGGTCGTCTTGTCTCATCTGTGTGGTGTTCGGCTGCCTTGAGGCCCACAGTAAATCGTGTTACTTTCATAAGACTTTCCATGCTTTCTTTCCAGTTTCTGGGCTGTAACAGTACTCTCACGGACAATGTTTTCCCTCTCTCTTGAAGGGAACAAACTGCATCACCCCTTACCTTGCTTGTGACTAGGATGTGACGCCAGATCAGAGAGGTGGCCCAGACCCAGGTCCCAGCAAAGACCGCATGGCCTAAAAGAAATGTGCAAGGATCTCCCGAACTGTCGTGCTTGTTAGACCTCCTCTTAGGGAGAGATGCTTGATTTCCTTTACTGATTGGCAAGTTACCTGGTCTTGAAGTTTACATTTGAAAAGCAGGTGCCTAGTTTTTATTTCCATTCTTCAGGTATCAACTCAGCTACTGAGAAACCAAACCCCATTTATTTCTCTGTTTGAGATGAGTGAGTCGTGTTAGTCAGTTAATAGTTGCTAGTGAAGGGATCTCCTTGCTTTGAGAAGCAGCGGCCTCCCATCAACTGCAGTCAAATATTTTTATTTATTTTAATGGCCAAAGGTAATGAAGATACCCTAGCAAAATTTCTGGACTCAGAAGTCATTGAGGAGAAGACATTTCCGCTGCTTGCACTCAGTAGAGCAAGTCTATTAAAATTGATATGGGTAACATTGGCATTCAAATTCTATAAGCAAAAAAGGTTGCCTGCTGATTTATGATGATACTCACACTTACTGGAGTGTTGCATTGGTCCTGGAGAGGGTTGTTCTTTAATTGACTGCTGACCTAGACCAGTAGAGTACAGCTCTATAAAATTAAGTTTAATTATGAAATATAACATCAGCAGTGAATGAATGCCAGCAAATGCAGTTAGATCTGTAATTTATGTAATTCTCTTTGAGCTGTATGCCAAAATGGTAGTATTTTACTTCTGCATGTCCAAAATTTTAAATTATATCTGCTTAAACAGTGTTAAAACTTTGGGCTACATTGCTCTGATAAATTAGCATTCCACATCAGTCTATTTCATCTTTGCAGAGAATAAAAACTAATTATTTGTGGAAAGGCAAATGCATTTGCTCAAAATCCATACTCTCTGAACTCTCTTCTATCTGGTACTCTGCTGTTGCTATACATTTCACAGGACAGACTGATACATGAGGAAATGCGGAATGATTTGGCGATGAGGTTGTCACTGAGAATGCAAATCTTGCAGTCTGCTTTTGTCCTGCAGTAGGTTAATCAGAGCTGATTTTCATCTCACCCATCTGAAAATGAGGTGTCCAATTTGAGCTGGCAACATAAACTACCTCTAGTAGTCCACGAGGAAAGTGCTTCCAGTGAGTTAGTCATCTAATGCATCTCATGTTTTAGACTAGCCTAATAGTAACTTACTGTAGTAGCCATTAATTTGACTGCAAGAATCCAGGTGTAGGTTCAGGTGGTGCTTCAGGGCCCTTCCAGTACTGTTTTTGGTGACCAGGTGAAAATTGCGGCAAATCAGTACTGAACTGTGTACAGAGTTTTAAGAAGGACGCATTGCACGCTGTCTCTTTTAGGAGACCACAGATGTGTCGCACTCCTTCCTGAAAAAAGATGTCTCAGTCTCCTCACTGCAGAAGTTACCCAGCTGTAAAATGGAACTGTTGTCTCTTCCTTTTTGGAAGATCTTCAGGGCTGTTGTACAATGTTTGCACAAGCAACGTTGAAGTTGTCATTTCAGTTGCTATTGCAAGACACATCCTAGTATACAAAAATCATATTGTAATTTTTGTTCAAAATATCGTACCTCAGAAAGCTCGGTTTTGTCATCGTTTTGCTTATCTCCCACATAATTACATTCACAGTACAGGGGTATTGTGGTATCATGACAAAATGAGTATCTTATTCAAATTCTGATCTAGCCATACAAATTATGGTCTTATTCTTGGTGATGAGCAATCTTCAGTAATCCATTCTAACTTTATGTCCTGCCATCCTTATTTTTTTAAAAAAATGCCTTGTCTTCAGTTTATAAGTGATGAGCGTTCTGTTACACTTTTTGTTTATTTGGTGACCGTAAGATAGTGAAGTTTACAGGAGAGAGTAACACTGTACCTAAAGAGCAATTCTTCAGAACTGTGATAGAAATACTTTGGAGTAATAAGACTCAAGTGCTATTTTGCTAGGTATGGTGCTTTCACATAATGTGCTGCAGAAATGAGAAATTTCCCTAGATATTTTTTAGCAGAGAAAATGATTTCTTCAGTCCCTTATTAATAACAGAAAAGCAAAACAAAACACAAGATAACTCCCAGCAACGATGCTTTTAAGACAGAACAAATTCCCTTCACTCCCTTCAAAGCATGTACACATCTTCAGAAGGGTCTGAAACACAACTTCAGAAGAGCTGCATTAGCACTTGGGAAAACTTTGTTATGTGCTACTGGATGATGAAAGCATGTTCTGTTCACTTCAGAATTTACGTTCTAGCTTTGTCTAACTGGCTAAAGAGATGAAGCATGGTCCAAGGGACAAAGATGCTTGAAGAGGTCGGGATTTTCATTCCATATCTGTTGATTCCACTAGTTTCTTTCATGGCTCTGGGCATCATCATTTCCCTCTTCTGTTTTCTCAGTGTTAATAAGGAAAAAGAGCAGAAAAGCTTTCTGTGTGTCAGTAGTTAAATTCACGTAACAGTGTTTGCTCCTATTATGTGTTTTTGCATTGCTTCATATTGTATCTCTGTGTAATGAATGCACGAAGCAGAAAAACTTCCTAAGAGTGTAGTAGGTGTAGCACTACCAGTAAAAAGTGGCTTTCTAGCAAAGAAAGTTTAGCACTTTAGCTGCTGAGTATGAGAAGAACTACGTTCTGCCTGGATAATTTCAAAACACCTTTAAATTAGCAATATGTCAGTGTTATACTGATTTAAATATTAAAAAATAAATGAATACAAAGCACCACTGCCTTAATCACAGTGACCAAGTAAATGCAACAATTTTCTGAGCCTGCAAATAGTCATGCAGACATGTCCCTTCCTTCCCAACAGTTCTTGTCAGGGATTGGTATTTGACATCACAGCTGTTATTTTTTATCCTATGAATCCAGGAATTCAAGTAGTCATCTTGTGCTTTGTAATTTGGGACAATGGTGCCAGCATTAAGTTTGAGCTGGGCTTTCTAACAGCTACTTTTTCCCCCATAGTGCAGGGAAGAACAAGGATCTATCTGCATATGTGTTTGGCTTGCCCTACTTCTGTGTCTCATTGAATCTGGGGCAAGTTTAGTAGTGCCAGTTTAGAATAATTCCCTAACAGGATTGCCAATACACAACACATATCCGTCTTTTAAATTTCTTCACTTTTACAAATTTCACTTTTTTAATAACTCATCTTGGGCAGGCTTCAGGAAGACATTACGCTAGAAATAGGAACCAGCTGAAGCGCACCCCAATGTTAGCATCTAGCACCAGCCCCCACTGTCAAACTAATTAAATTTGTATAAGTCTATTAATAAAGATTGGAGTTTTTCCACAGTAAAACACCAAAGATTATTTTTGTTAAAGAAGGTGGGATTGAGCCAAAAGTTTTTGTACAAATCTTTTCCTGCTTTGGTCTGTTAAAATGTATGACAGTGCTCCCATAGCTGTGCAAAAAAGACAAAGTAAAGCCAGTCTCAAATCTTTAAACATTACGCTGTCATCTTTCTTTGTAAATAGGTCACATTATTTCCAATTTTAGAGTTCCCCATTAGCTGTTACCCTGCCCCAAGAGTCATCCTAAGAAAAGATATTGGCTGTAATGCTCTTGAGAACCTACATGTTGGCTTGGGAACTGCTATCAATAAATCCAGTCACTTAACCTGATTTCAAAACATTTGAAGTATGCACAAGGTGAAGGGGCTTGTGACACGGTTTGAGGTTCCAGGTGTTTCTGTCTGTTCAAGAGGCGTGTTATTGGCACAGCAGTTTTACTGTCAGGAGGAAATACAACAGTTCAGGTGTTGAGGTCTCAATACTGCTTCATGTGAATGTACAGATTGTCCTGTGTAGCAGGTGGTATTCCTTTCTAAACAAAGATTGGCCCAGTCCTTTGTTGTTCCTTGCTCCTGATGTTTATTGCCATCATTGGAAAGGAAAATTCAGCCAAAGTTGTGGCCTGATGGATTGCTTTATCTTTTCAAGTCTTTTCCTTATCTCTGTATATTGAAAATACTCAAACTATTTCAGACATTTCAGCATTTTTCTGTTGTGGAAGCAGTGGATATGTTGAAATGGGATTAATTAAAAATAAATGTTTTGATCATTCAGTCAGAGCTAAAGAGCGGCATCTAAGTACCTGTGCTTGTAGTTGCTCTCTTCTGTTGTTTCATGGACTTGGAGCCCAAGCCTGTCCTGCACCTATTTGAAGCTCCCAGTCTTCACAGTCCTTCACAGAGCTATCTTTAGATTGCCTGTTATTTGTACGTTCACTTAGACGATTCTGGTTCCGTTCCTGAATTTGTTTAACTTAAAAATGTCAGACACATATTAGCTTCCTTCACTGAGTCTTCTTGCCAGTGCGGGCTTATTCTTCCTTTCTGAATGTCGAGCCCCTTGGAATCCCTAGAGTGAGCAGCAGCTCTGAGGAAGCAGAGTACTAACCAAACTTTGGGGGAGTTCTTGGAATTTGAGTCCTTCTTTTACCTTTAAAAGAGAAAACAGCATGGGCAGATGAAGTGCCAGTTTCTGAAAGTGAGGCCTTTTAACAGTGTTTTTGGCAGGCACTCCCGATAGCCCTATCCTGTTGCATGTTTAGCATTCTGGGCTGATCTATGTGTAAGGCCCAGGTTTGTATTTATCATGCTGCATAAAATGCGTTTGTCAAGCTGGTTAATAAGAACAAGGGTGGCATGGTACTATGGATCAGTGTATACTGCCAAAGATTTCTAGGGAACGCTTCTCAGTTAAAACTGAAAATATCTTTTAATTACATGACACATCTGACCAGGATATATGTTTAAGCCCTTAAACTTCTTGAAAACCTTTTTCCATCTGATTAATTCAGAGATATCAATGGGGAGCCCAGGTAACTGAAATTTTTAGGAGGGCTGCCTGTAGGGAAAAAATTGACATTTGATGCAGTCACTGGAAGGCTGGCAACAGCTAGTAGCATATTTAGGTATTCCTAAAGGTGAGCCAGACTGGGACTGACTGGCAAGTAAGCCAATCTTTCAGAATTTTCTGATGGTTTCCTGGGAGTGATTTTCTTTCTCACTTTTCTTTGTTGGACACCATCAGATTCCTTCTGCTGTGAACAAAATGTTCTTAGGCGTTTGTGCCTCTCATTCATTCCAAGGCCTCTCCATAATTCAGGGGTTTCGTTTATAAAGCAGCAGTGATTGGATACCAAAATGTCTTTGTTCTGCTCTGCTTCTCATGGGATATGTGGGAAACCCAGAAGTTGAGTCCTCAAGTCTTTCTTACCTGCTGTTCCTATTGACTCTGGCAAGTCTGTGTATCCTGCTGGCGTGGGTGACAGGCACAAATCCTCCATGACTTGCTGAGTAGGATTGTGTTAAACCATCTCCTTCCATCTCCTGGAAACCTGTTTTCTTTCTGTAAGAAGAAAGATAGGGCTGTTCTCATGCATCTGGTAAGGGACTAGGCTATCAGAAGGTTTGTGGAGGGAAATCAAGCCAAGTCAGTATCCCTGTGTTCTCAGCAGTGTGAACTGTCAAAAAGGGAACTTTCCAGAATCGTCTGAGAGGGCACTCTCAGAGTATTTAAGCTGCTTAGTATGTAGATATCTGGGGTTGAGGGCTATGTGCATGGTATTTTTTTAGGAGTGCCTCTTCCTATGTCTGTGGGACTTGTTTCTTCAGAATGGATAACCAAGCTGGGATCCTGCAGGTGCAGATGAGTGTGATTCTGTTCTAATGTTTGGTACTGGAGTGCAATTTGGAGGCAGAAGAAAAAAATGGAAAAAATCTTGTTACGCAAGCAAGTCAATTTCTAGGAAAAGTACTGTTAAGAATGAAAGAAGGAGAGTGAGAGGAGATCAGTTACACAAGTGTTGATTAAGTCAAGAGCCAGATGGTGTTTAAAGCTGTGGTCAGGTTGTCTTAACCAGAAGCATTTATCAGCACAGTCGGAGATTCTGAGGTAGTTAAAAATGAAAGCACTTCTATCAGCATAACACGTGCCCCTTTTTTCTTCGTGTTAGCTTTATGATACATGGGCAACTCTTGCACCAGTTTGGTCTCTGAAGGGCTGTAGAGTTGGACTCAGATTGGTTCCCCATCTCGGTTTCACAGGAGAAGGTGACTCTTCAGTGCCCTACCTGCTACAGATATATTACAGATTTATATACTTCCACAGAAAAAAATGTGAAACAGCAGACCAGAAGTCGCCACTCACACTTCCTCTGAGAGAACTTGTGTCCTCCATACACAGGTAAAGCTGTTGATCCAGGCTGGGGAAGTGAACAGTGAACAACCTGACACCAAAATGTTGAGTTACCTCTGCAGATGCTCCACCAGCTCTCCTGAGATCTCTGAGTTTAGTGGGAGTGTAACAAAAATGCATAGTGGGACTACTGTAATTTATGGCCTGGGACTGACTTCATAGCTAAAAGGCCTGCACATACGTGTGTGCTTTGCCTAACATCACATCAACGCCAGCTATCTGTCAAGGTGCAGCTGCTTTGGGTAATTCATCATGCCGTTTAAATCTTCTTTCCAGCTGATACAGCTAATGAATACTTTAATTTCCTTGGGAGGCAGAAGGGAGGGGGAGAAGGAAGGGATGAGACAGTGCAGGGCTGGCAGTTTTTGTTGTGGCAAATGCTAGTTTGAAACAGGATACATTAATTTTTTAAAGAAAAAAAAAGGCAACCCACTTTCACAGCAAGAGGACTTAATTTTGCTAGGCATGGTGCCACAATTTTGCTGTGATGTCCCAGTTCCATTCCCAAGGGAAGTGGTGGTGGGCTACAGTACTGGAGGAGGCTCACTGCTGAGGGTCGTGATGACAAAAAGTCGGAACTTAGACATTTTAGGCAGTGTGGAAGCAGGCCTGTGATGCTCTGTTGTATTTCATGTTTGGGACTTGACGCAGAGCCATACAGTTAGCTTTGTGCTGATGAAATGCATTATGTGTATATTCTGTTGCTGAATGATAATGTGCTAAAAACCAGCTGATAGTAAAAATTCACACTGAAAAAGTATTCAAAGTTTACTCCTCCTAATGAAGAGCTTCATATCAGGCACCAATCAGGCAGCGTATCAAGGATCTCATCATGTGGGGAAGGGCTTTATCAGATGAATGTGTCCTCTACAAGGTGGGTGACTGGATGTGGGACTGCGGAGTGGCAGTAGAGATTGCCATGTCTGAAAATTAGACTTCGTAGTTCAGGATGAAATAGTCTATTTATCTGTGAATTCAGGGACTGATGTGTTATTTCCCTGGACTGTGTCAGCAATGGATATGGCAGTGTATCAAGGAATAAAGAAAGACAGCTTCGCTTCCTTGCCTCTGACACTTCACCTAGCCTGTATTCTTCTATTCTCATGTAGGGCTTGCTATAGATAGTGCAAGTTTTTCCACAGTAAGAGAATAAATGTCTCCTTAAAGAAACTAAGAGCAAATTCTTCTTGTCTTCAGCTTACAAGAGGCCCTAAAAGATGTTTAGCTAAAGAGAACCTTCACAACAAGTTTTGGCTTGCTATCTGCAATTTTTTTTTCTGAATCTTTAAAGTTTCAGATCATTTTCTGGTCTGAAGAGTTAAATACTAATAAAAACGTTTAGATTTCAAGTGTATTGTAAAGATCAGAAGAGCCTGAAAGAATGACCTCTCTGAAGCTTTTGTTGTTTTTGTTGTTCATATGTCTAGGTTTATACCATTCTCTGAAAAGCCACCCCTCTCCACAAAAGCCAAATATTTCAAACCCGAGGCCCAAGCTTTCAGTAATGCCAGTAAGGATGGTTTGGCAAGAGAACATGCTGTGATTTTTCTCTCTGCTGACAAACACAGATGAATAGAGAAATATGCTATTAGTCTCTCCCAGTGTTTCCTCCAGTGCACGACAGTGGTGCTAGAGTTTGTTTTTTGGATGTATTGATGTGGATTTGCTGTGATGGGAAGATTCATGTGAGGAGGTGCAGGGATGGAAGTAACAGCATCCACCTGAGCGCTCATCTCTTCATGGTGGGCTGGAGCAGTCATCTTGGGCAGGGCAGTTGTGTTGGTGCATGTCCTTGCTCAACTGGAAGCAAAGAGCACCAGCAGCTCTTGCACCAGCGTATTTCCGTTCTCATCCACCTGGCACTGTCTCCCGTTTCCTTCCTGCTGGTGAATATCCCCCATTCCTTGTCCTGTGGGGCAGTGTCCCATCCTACCATCTTTAAGCTATTTCTTGTCTTGCAGAATCACAGTTCTTTTGTTCTGCAAGTTTTACGAGTTTCTCTTTAAAGTATTCAAAGGGTGTCAGAGGCCTAGACAAGAATAAAGCTTACATATCCTAAGTTCATCCCAGCTCTGGTCATTGTATGATTTATGCGAAGCTGAGAGGAAGGTTGACCATTTTCTTTCAGGGAAGTGCTCTGAATGTTTTCACTTAATGGTAGAGGTTTCTTGCTCACATAAGCCATGTGTAGAAGAGGAGAAGCACGGTCTGTGAGAGGACCAGTTGAGCAAACCATGAGGTTATTCTGTCTTTCCATCCATGACAACTTAAAGTTGTGATATGATTCTGAAAGATTTTAAAACAGTGAAAACCGGAGATGTAACTAATAGCTCAGTCTGGTTTAAAAATGAAAGAGAAACTGGTTTTCTGTTACTACTATTGTAGAGGGCATTTTTCTTATTAGCTGAACCAAGTTCTGCTACCAGCTGCATCTGAATGTCAGTAACAGCCCTGACTGCTGGAGAACTAATACAGATACAGTGATGTGGCAGAGAAAAACGTTTCGATCCATGTCAACGTGTCAGTGCTTTGGTCTGATTCACCACAGAATTATTCCAGCTTTGCCTTAGAATAGCTTAACTGAATTGCGTTTTTGCTCCCAAGCTATTACTGCGGCTACAAAAGAATGGAATGCAGTCACCAGTCAAGTCCTTTCGCTTTATTGATACATGGTGTATCTGGATTTTCAATTCCAGGTATTTATAAATAACATAACATACATAACGCTCATTCAGAACATAAGGAGACATTTAAAGCCTGATCTTACTCATGGCCTCTTCCCCAGAGCTGCTATCACATAGAAGTGGTAAAACAGGACTAATCCCCTGGCTCTGGGGAGGGAAGCATCAGGAGATGCTCTGGTCTTGGTGTCTGCAGTGGTTAATGCAAAGGATATTTATAAAGAGCCAAAAAACACAATTCATCCGTGCCTTTCCACTTCTTTCTGGAGTGTTACTTTCTCTCAGACAGCTGTGAGTGACTGCATTACTGTTGAATATCTCAAAGAAAACTCTTTCCAGGCTGCTCTTGCAGCAGTCGGCTTTTTCATGCTCAGCGGAAGTTACCAAAACAAGCAGCGTCAGAAAGTCATCAGTGTCTGCCGTAGCTTGAAGCCTTTCACCAGAGAAAATCTCTTAGAGGGAATTAGTAAGAGTAAGGACTTCATTTTTGTTGTTAAATTCTTATTCTTTCATGCTGCGGTATTGTTGCTGCAAGCCTTGTCGTTTATTCACAGCAGCCTTTAACAACCCAAATTTAAAAGATAATTAGGAATGCCTGTTAGTCCAGTCTTGTAGTGGGAATGCTGCCAGCGTGCTTTTATTTTCTTCCTCCATGCAGTGGTAAATTTGCCACCTGACAGAATGGAATAAGCACTTGCTGTTCGCTGCTTTTGTTAATATTATTTGGTGAGTGTGCATATGCCTTTTCTCCATTTCAAGTCTAAATGGTCCTGCGTTCATAAATTTATTGGGCATTGCGTGGGTTTACTGATCTTGGGCACTGACATGGTTCTTTCATGTCATTTCATATGTATGTAGCTTTTTTTCCTTCTTTATAAAATTAAGTCAACCTGCTGGGATCAAACTTGTTGCATAGAAGGAAAAAACGTGATTTTTTTTTCCTGCAAACAATTGATGACAAATTCATTGTATTACAGCTTGTTGAAAGGAACTTTTTTTTTCTTTTTTTTGGAAGGTGAGAATAAAGGAATTTCCTCCTCCACCCTTGTGTTGTTGAGCTGTAAACTGATATTGCTGAGAAGGAAAAAAAGTACCAAGGCTTTGGTTTTCCTCAGGATATTACTGTGTGATTTTATTGAAAAATTTTAAAGACACAACTGTCACTCTAAGTGTTTCAGTGATTCCATTCAGTTCAGTGAAATATATATATATTTTGCTTCCTTTTAATTTGAAGCATAGTTGATTCGGTTGCATTAATAAAAGAGACATATTCTTCTGAAGACTCAGAGATTCCACTGTGTAGTTTTATTGTATGGTGAAAATGAATTTTTTTATGATGGTGTGTATGAAGCAGTTTGGTAATTGTTCCGACAGATAACTGATTTTGCTCTGTGAAAATACTAATGCTGCTCAGCATACAATCAAGTTTTTTCTCAGGAGAATGGCTATGATTTGACTGTGTCAATCAGTAGCAATTACATATACAGCATTCTGGCTTTTCATTAGAGGCTTCCTAATCAAGTGAAGCATCACTGGCTTCTGATGTAAATTATTCATTCCTGGTCCTATTTAGCTCCCATTGAAGAAACGGGAAAATTCTCCTTACGGGTGCTGGGGGTGGGGTGTATTCAGTTTCTATATTTATCAGACAAGATTCGTAAATTCAAGTTTGACTCTAGCCTTTTGTAGTTTGTTTTTAAGTTATTTTCACTGAAGCATACACTCAGCAGTGGGGGCTGAATCTTGCGATGCCCCATGCATTTATTTTATCAGACTACGGGTAGGACCACCATCCCACCTTTTCCTGTTTTCATTGGTCCCCTCAGGATTTCCCACAGACACAAGCTGCTGCAGGAATGCAGATCCCAAGCTCTTGCTCTGACAGTTCTCTCAAATCCAGAATTTTCATTAATTCATTTCCCTGATGGTCTAGCTTCCTGTTACAACTCATGTGAAACATCAGCAGTGGATTAATGTTGCTCTGAGTAGTTCATTGTGGCATCCCTAATTAAGACTGGGAATTGGATTTAAATAGTTTTATAAACCAGTTATAAGTGATAGTTTCTGTCCCAAAAAGTAGACAAAAGAGAGGGTGAAGAAACTGGATGGGGCTTGTTGTTCAGTAAAAAGCATTGCTACCCGTAGACTAAGTGGGGCTGCAAAGTCCCAGAAAGGAGTACCATCACCTTGCCTTTTTGGCTGCTAGCTCTAGTATAATTCAAACTGAAAACGTTTTTTCAGTGGTTATGGTTGACAAGCTAAGGTTTCTACGGGTCTTGATTCATGATAGACAGCAAGTCAGCTCCTCTACTATGGATGAAGAAGAGAGGAAGTTAAGATGTGGGGCATGTTTTTAATTTCATGTTCTTAGGTTAGCTCTCACTGTTGCAGACATACTTCTAAAAGTCAATTACTCACCTGCACGATTAGTCAGTCAGAGAAATTAAGAAGACCTTTCAAAGGCCACCACCAGCCTTTTTCCTTGGCGCCAGAGCTGGATCAGGTGTATTGCTGGTGATGGTAAGGCACCCAGCCTTCTGCATTGCTTAAAATGGGCATTCTTTAGCTGCAGGTGAAACAGGTATTAATAGTTTCAATCAAGAAGTGTTCAGTGGAGGTTCTGGGCTTGAGCTACTCCACCCTGAAATTGTCATACGGTGGAGTGTAGGAAGTAGTTGGAGGAAACAGTGAGGCAGAGGCAGGGCGAGAGGAAGCTCTCACGGTCTGAGGCTGGGATGATGTCAGGAAGAGTAATTGTTTTGTACTCTTAATTACTGGTTTGAATCATACAACCCCAGATGACATGGGTGGGGAAGCAATGAGAGTGCCCTGTGTGCCACAGCTGCACTGAGCAATGAGGCAAGAGTCACCTGCGTGCTCAACAACTTTTGGCTTGCCATGAAAGATGCAAGTTTGATAGCATAGGCTGGTCCAGAGCCCCTGCAGTTTGTTAGTTTGGGCTGTGGCTCAATTGCTCTGTGTGGTGATAATCAAAGCAGAATGAGAGTTCATGGCTTTACGCTGCTCCAGATTGGCAGGGCAAGTTTTCAGGTCTGCAGTAGCCTGACCAGAGGCATATGGGATCATGATAACTTAAGAAGACCTTGTACTTAGTTCTTAGGGCTTTCCTAAAGCATGCCTGTTGTCTACCAGTTGCTTTCATCTCTTGAAGTGGAGATTAAAGGAATATGGCGGATTAAGTTCAAGGCATTGGTTTTAGTACAGGCATTGTAAAACACCGCCTATCTCCTGCAAAACTGTGAACATGTACAAGGGAAAACAAAAGTTAGATGTGTTATATTCTCAAAATCAATGTAATTTAGTTATTTTATTCAAGTGCACTATTATGTAGATTAAAGCAGGCTAAGTACAGAAGGATGAGGATTTCAAGGCTTAATCAGAGATTTAGCTAGAACAATTTTCAAAAGGTTCTGCAGGAGGGAAGTACAGGCTTACTTAGTTTCAAAGTAAGTTTCCCCTTAATTTCCTAGTTAGAGGCTAACACTCCCAAAATGAGAACAACTCATTCCTTTCCAAACATGAACAGCTTCTAACTTCTTCTCCAACATTTGACTTCTGCATCAAGTTATCATCTCCTCAAAGCTGACCACATCAAGCAGGTTAGTGAAGGAGTTTCCATGTTGATGTGTTTCTTTCCACACAGCTGTTTTCACTTGCGTCTGCTGTTTCATACGGACTTTTCTTAACTGAGAAGGTGCCAATGGGTACGTGATTGGAAAGCGCCTGTGTGTGTGTGTGACACACCACCACTACTCCTGGTCTTGAACTCACGTGATTGGAAAGATGTGTGCATGCTGAATGTTTCATTTGCAACATTTATAGCTTTCTTGATTTAGTGCCCATTTCAAGGTATTCTTCAAGCCTGTTTCTTACTAAATAGAGAGTTGCCTATCAGACTGTTTCTGTGCTATGTCATGTTCACAAAAGGCTTCCAGCACTCTTGCCAGGCAGCAGAGGCTGTGCAGAAGCACTGAAGCCAGCAGAAAGTTTTCCACTGATTAGAGATAGATTAGGGTTTATGTAGATCACTTCAAAAGGAATGCTTCCTGTTTATTTCCGCAGAAACTTCAATGGATATAAAGAGCATAATAACACGATTTGATTGAGCAAATTCTCAACTACAGAACACTATTTTGAAACGTATTAGCTATGCGTTTTTACCAGCAGTGAGCAAGAGCCTGTATGCCATGCTCTTAACATTCTGTACCAGTGGAGGTGACCCACTGTTTCACAGCTGCTTTGATGACGTCATTGCTAAGAAAATGTTGCTCACACAGTCCATCTTTCATTGGCCTGAACAAATGCAAGTCAGAAGATGCCAAATCTGGATTACACAGTGGGTTTGATAGGTCAATCCAGCCAAGGTTGGCAGTATTCTCTGTGGTCTTCAAACTGTTAAGGGGCCTGGTGTTACCATGCTGAGAAATAAAGGTTGTCTTCTTTTGTAGCCTAACTCTGGAAGTTCAGCCCAGTTGTTGTCGTGATGTAGCAGTCAGAGTTGATGGTTTGTCTGGGTTCCAGAAAATCTGGAAGGATCACCCCCTTCCTATCCCAAAAGACTCATCAATTTACCTGCTGAGGGCTGCATCTTGAACTTTTTCTTCAGTGAGGAATTCATATGTCACCATTCCATGGACTGCTGTTTTAACTTCAGCTTGTAGTGGAGACACTACGTCTTGTCACTGGTAATGATGCAATCCAGAAAACTGTCACCTTCAGCCTCATATTGTTACAGTAGATCCTGGCAAATTGGAATGTGGTGGTCTTTCTGTTCCTGTGTGAGCACCTGTGGGACGTGCCTGGAGCAAGCTTTGCAGTGTTCCAACATTGCCACTACTGCTTCCAACACATTTAAGCCAATATTCAGCTCTGTACACAGCTCCCTTTTCATAATCTTTTGATTTGTATAGATGAGTTGATCAAGATGCTCAGTGTTTTGTGGTGTGACAGCTGTGCATGGCTATCTGAATTGTGGCTTTTCTTTCATGTCTGTGGCCACTACTGAAACACGTCACCTGCCTCTTCACAGTGCTCTTATCCACTGGTTGGTCTCCATAAATGTTCAGCAAGTGTTGATAAGTCAATGGATACAATTTTTTCCTCCTGAAGGAATTCAGTGATACACCTTTGCTTCATCTGCACTTCCATGTCAGATGCTGTGTTGTCAGACTGCTCCTGTGCTGCCATCTGTCACACAGCAACAAAATGTAACTGGATATTGGCAGGAAGGTTCAATCTCTACTGCCATACCACCCACATCCACCTCTGACGTGATAGGCCAACATCATAAAATAGGAGCTGTTACTTTTGAAGCAGCCCTTGTAATTGGCATTTCCCTACAGATGGCATGACTGATTTAAGATAAGAAGCTGAAATTAGAGGCAGAGGGAGAGAGAAAAAGAGAGAGGCAGCTTGGTCTGAAATCTGATTAAGGCCACTCCACTGCTCTTGAGCAATCTGTCAGTGTTCTAGGTCAGAAAAAATGACTGATCAGGTTTATAGGAAGAATCTAAAGCTAGGAGATCATGTTGTGTTGTATGACCCTCGGTGTTTTTTATTCAATTAAAACAACTTACTGGGAAATTTTTGAAATTACCCTAGTGATGTGTAACTGGGACAGTGTTGAAAATACAAGGAAAAAAATCTTAAATGTTGACATCTGTCAACTGAAGCTAAATGGAAAATATGTGGGGCGGCATTGTACAAAAGTGATTGAAAATCCCTGGGTGCAGCAGCGAATGACACAAGTTTGAATCAGTAAGGGCTCATAAACATTTTGTAGCTTCAGCAGTAATCATGCTTAGAGAAATAATGCTATGATGGAGAGGATTCTTTGCAAATACAGTTTCATTTACCTTGAAAATTAAGGTTCCTTCTTAGCAATTTCAAATCCAATTAGGTTTAATCCTCTGTGGTTTGGAAATTTCACTGCTGTCATGCATACATTTTCCAGCCCGGAACCTAACTAGTCCTTGATATATCCATTACTCAACAGTTCTTCACATTTTTTCCATATGGAAATTCTCCTTGAAATCAGATCTGAGTTTGTGTTCACTTGAATTTCAAATTATTCTCCCTAGCCTGGTTGGTAAGGAGTATCTTGGTCAGAATCCATTTGTAATAAAACCTTGGCTTTGTCTGGTCACTGTAAAGTTGGAGTCATTGTGATCAGTGGATTGTCTTCTGCTGCTCGTTTTACACACTAGTTTTTTGCCCTATACACTCTTGAGCTTTGCATGGTAGCCTTTTTGGTGTCAGTAGAATTTAAGACTGCAACTGTTGCGATAAAGCTAACATGCTCCTTGCTCAGCCAACTCATTAGCATGGCTATGGCAAGCTGCCTAAGGTCTTGAGGTCTGAATTAACTCACCTGTTACACACTGCTCTAAAGCTGGAACATCGCTGAAGTATCAGTGTTGTGGTGGATGTGAACAAAGCAGAACATCTAAAGAAAAACATTAGCAGAATAGAAACACCTTCTTGCTCAAGTCAACATTTTGAAAGTGAACAATGGGTTTTTAAGAGCCAGTTATTCTCAAGATGTGTTTTGCAGTTGTTGGATCTTCATCTGGGGAAGGCAGAAAACAAAATCGTGACTGAAGCTGTTCTTCCTTATGCTTCTGTGCACTTTACAGACTTACACACAGGTCCAACACAGGCCAAGTTTTAATCCTTAGGATTGAAGCTCACAGTCTTCCCCAGGCACTGTTTTCCATCTCAAACAATGGAGGGATAGCTGATAGCAATGAAAAATTACTTGCAGAGGATGGGAGGGAAGGTCACCCACCCCAGAAGAGCTGCATGTCTGTGGAGAACAAAGCAGCCAGGGAATGCAGACTGAGCAAGCTGATCTGATCTGTGCACATATCAGAAATGCTCACATGTGCTTCCAGGGTGAAACAGATCAACAAATCATCTATAATCCACCCACATTCTCTACAATAATGATCATACATGTCTCCTAATCTGTTAATGACTAACAATATGTTTCTTCTGCAGGACTCTGATTGCGTCTTCTGATAAGCATGAGTAGACCCTGTCTACTTTCCTCTCTACCTCTCTAATGGTGCTCTTACAGCAAACTGAGGAAAGAGGGGGCTCAGACATGCCATGAAAGGAGCTAGCGCTCTGAAAATGACCAAGAGTCTTTTGTGTTGGTCTGTAGATCTTCTGCAAATTTACAAGCACTTCCTTTCTCCCTCAGAGCATGCTTTACTAGGTCTTGCAGAGCAGATAGGAGCCCCCACCATTTACAATAAGGATTCCTCAGGCCAACCTCTTCCACTGGTAATGGTGCCAAGATCCCAGCTGGTGTCCAGCTCTGACACCTCAATCTCATGAACAGTCCCTGTCAGGCAGGAGTAGATCTCACCAAAGTGTCCTGTTAATGTTGTGAATGGTGCTGCAGTAGTGATGATTGATGAAGAAAAACGCTGTCCTCCCAAAACAAGGTAAATAGGATTCTGTGTCCTACATTGTAGTATCACTTTAGGTTTAAACCACGAATATGTTCAGGAATTGGGATGCTGAACCAGGTATGCCTTGGAAGATGAGAGTGGGCAGTCCATATTTTATGCTTTTTTTTCCAAGTTTATGGGAGGTTTCTGTCAACGGTTTACAGGCATTCGGCCCCGTTCTGTGACAAAGGGGACGGGGGACCCACGGGCCTACACCCCAGGAAAAGGGAAAAGGGGAAAAGGGTAGGGAGATGGCCCTGAGAGCAAAGAACAGTGGCAACAATCTGAGGAGAAACAAACTAATTTACTAAATAAGATATCGGAATGCAAAACAACGCACTATAATACAATATAATTACAATTTAAGCTGATAAATCCAATACAGAGAGAGAGAATGTCCCAAAATCAAGGTAGGCCTTACTCTACTACCGATGATAAGACGGCTGGAGAGCAAGGTGCTGCCAGGACAAGAGACAGGTGGAAAAAGGGATGAGGTCTCGTGTTCTGCAAGCTTTTATCTTTTCCCTCTGTCCGGAAATGGTAACAGAGGAGAAAAGTACCCTGGGAAATGTAGTAGTCCTTCTCTTCTGAGAACCAGGTACATTCACTACATGATGTTATGATGTGGAATACCAATAACCGAAAATCACAAAACCATGACAGTTTCCCAGAATGTTGAAGGATTCTGACTGCATGGACAGGAATGGGAAGGGTGGAATGAGAGGTCTGCAGCCCACTGCTCTCCATGGTGGCTTGTTACCTAGCCTTGTTGCCAGCATTTGTTTATTTTCAATGGTAGATTAAGAGGCAGTAGCTCGCATAGGTTTTGGAAGAGAGAGGCGAAACGATTACTGTTGGAAAATAGGGACAGCTGAGCAAGCCTGCAGATGAGACTGTCATAACATGGAGTCTTTGGGATCTCTGTCTTATCTGAAGAGTACTTCATGTTTAGCCAAGAAAAGAATCAGAAATAGCATCCTTTCCTATCTGACTATTTCTTACCACTGTGTTACGAGATCACTCTCCATGTAGGTACTCCATGGCGGTGTTGTTTCTTCAATCCCCCTCTGTGTGCTCAGCTTTCTAAGGATGGTACCTGTGGTGCCCACGGAAACCTGGGAGTCACCTACCCTGCTTGCAGGATGTCTGGCATTGGTAGTATGCACAGAAACCACATACGAGCATAGAAATGAGAGCTGGAAAATGAATGGCTGAGTTGATCAGAATGGGTACTCCTGAGACCTCACTGGAACAGGTCACCGACATTTGGAAGTGAGACTGGCTGGCAAAACTTGGGCTACCTGAGCAGAGCAGGGAGAGATGGAGCTGTGGTTATGGTATATGGCAGTTCTAAATGGGATGTGGGAACATGAATGAGCAACGATTGAGCTGGCAATATCTGGGGGCAGCTTAGAGACCACAGCCAGAATTTCTCATCTCTCCTGCAGTACAGGAGTGTCTTTGCACTCCCAACACACAAAGCAAAGGAAGAGATTACTCCTACAGTCCCCACCCCTGCTATGTCCTCTCTCCTCCATGCCAAAAGTTAGGGGGGAGCTTGTTCAGCTTCATGGTAATGCGGCTGAGCTTGGACAGCTGTCAGAGCTTTCATCTGCTTTAGTAATTTATTGCCTAATTAAGTTAATATCGTGTTCTGCTCTGAAGATATGGATGTCAAGGCATTGCTTAATTAAGTTAATATCTTGTTCCGCACCATGGCTGTGGCTGTCACAGCTGCACAGCTGGAGGAATGAGCAGGGCAGTGGAAGCTGAGGGGCTGAAGCCCCATCCAGACATGCCCATAACCATCCAGCGTTTCCACCAATCCAAAAGAGGACTCTTCCTCTTGTGCCATGACATGGGGCCCTGTGAACCTACTCCCACATCCCTGACTGCTGCCGGACAGGGGTGGGGTGGCCCAAGCAGGAAGCCCACGTCCTCCCTGGGGACAGCTTGGGCTCTCCGTTTCTTCTAGGCCTTGGGAGGACTCATAGCTTTTGCAGGCCCTGGGAGCTCATGCATTTGCACACAGGCCTGATCCAACCATGGGATGTTCTTTCAAAACTGGTGATTTTCAGTGTCTACAGTGCTCTTATTCTACCAGTCCCTAATTCCCCTTGTGCAGTCTAGCCAGCAGGCCTTGACCATATATGCTTTGTAAGCCTGCAGTCTCCTTGGCTAGAAGGGAAGGCCTGGCAATCAGAACAGCCAGTGGAAATATCACTGGTTTCCAGCCCTCCTCCACCATTCCCCTTGTCCCACTGCACACCCATGCGCAATTCAGCAGCCACAGTAGGGTCAAACCCATTCTCCTTAACAGCAGGAAGCTGAGAGCAAGCACATCCTGCTAAGTTATTGAAAGCTTTGAAACAAACACATCCCAAATGTGATTCCACTTCTAAGTGGAGCAATCCTATTCTGCTTCTGGGTTTGTTCTTTTTTTTTTTTTTTTTTTTTTTTAAGGAAGTAAATATTTAAACAGTCTCTGCCTCAGAAGTAAAAATTTTATGTCTGCAATTAGCATGTGTGCAGTTTGGAGTGGATTGGACCTAAGAGTAAGCAATGTTTCTTTCCTGGGGATGGATTGAGTGGTCTCGGCATTGCTGACTGCTGCACCACTTCAGTGGATTTCCTGCAACCTGAGGAAAATACTACTAATTCCTACGTTTTAATTCGTGCTATTAAAAGTGTACAGATTTATGCTGCAGTTGTTTCCTTTTGAAAATAGGTTTTTTTTTCCCATCTTCTATTTTTTTTAATTAATTTGATTCACTTGTGGCAGTGGAAGGTTTTAATGGGATTTCTTTTTAATTAAAGCGAGAGCATATGAATCCCAGAGGGCATATCCTGCTTTTGTTGAAAACTGCCCTCGTACAAATGGGATGTTGTTCCATTAACAGAGCTGCAAGAAAAAGATTTGAGGATTACCAACAAGACACCATGGTAGAGCAGTCCTGCTCTAAAAATGTCTGAGACCGAGGGAGACGTTTCTCCATTTTGATGTGCTTTTTGTGTAAGAAATAAAGGCTGCTATATATAGCTAGAACAGTAGATGTAGTGGTTGATGAGGGAAGAAAATAAAACTAATGATCTTTGCTATTTAGGAGAATTTAAGTGCTAGAATATATTTTTCAGTCCCAGACTCAATGCAGATCTGTTCCAATCCTGAACCCTGTTTCTCCCTCCCTAGACTTAGGTGTGTGCTTACCTGAGTGTGGGAATGGGAGCTTCGGCATCGGGTGCTTAGAAACAGGTTTTAAAGCAAAATGCTGTATCTGCCATAACTGCTCGAAATACTGCCTTGGAGATGCAGATCCAAGCCGTATGCCAGTTCCCTGTATTTGCTTCAGTGAGATCCTATGCCAGGGAACTGCAGAGTCAGATGCAAAGTTGGTTGCTTTTGTTCTTTTCTCTCCTGAAAATACTATCACTTATTTCTGAAGAGGAAGATAGAGCAAAACAGACCTGAGGAACCTGTCCCCAGCTTTCTTGCGTATGACCTCGCATGTGTGACCTGCTAAGCCACTCTGAATACCAGCAGGAGTGCTCTCCCTGGTTATATCAGTGCTAAACACCTCGTTAAAGTCACTGTGACCAGAATGTCACCTGCTGCATTTCTGAGGCTGTCTTATTATTAATATTGTGTATCTTCATAATCCTTCATGAAGGTTAAGGTTATGATCTTCATAATGGTTATGATTATTTAAGGGTTATGATCTTCATAACCCTTAAATTGTTTGGCCCAAAATAAGGCCTATTCTAAGCTTAAAAAAAAAAGAGGAAGATTTGTTTAGTTAGATAAAAGAGAAATAACCAGCTTAGATTTATGGGAAAATGCAAGATAAAACCTGTCAGAGGAAATAGTATTATGTTTTTGTTAGGCTCAAAGAAATATGTTTTGCATTGTCCGAACACAAAACAATTTGTCCTCTTCCTGCACAGCTTGCCATCTTTTCTTTTTTTTTTTTTACATAAAAGTTAATACTTAGAAAATGCATATTTTTTGAAACACTGTCATTTTACTAGCTACGGATTAGATAAATCTGGAAATGCTTATCTTAAATGCCTGTTTTCTCGGAGGCACAGGCAAAAGTAATTCACAGTGTCTCACAACCTGGCTTTCTTGCATACTGTAACTTCTCACTGTATTCAAGGAATAATCTTTGTATTTGATAGTGAAGTAGGTGAAAATAAGTGACATCTGTCTGAACCTCTTAAATGTAAGTAGCTTTGGATGAGGATAAAATAAGATTGGAGATACTTCATTTTGATTTTTAGAAGCTAAAATCCATGTGAAAACAAAGCTGATTTTGTACCTTCCACCTTCAGTTCAGCAGCAATAATGAAAAACTGAAAACCAGATGCCACATGTGTTTTGGACAATAGTTAGACTGTGCTTTCATATCACTACTTTTACTATTCTATATACTGCAAGTAGCCTTAGTAATCTAATTTATGAATACCTCTCTTCACCAAATTGCCAGTGAGTCCTTAATACAATTTAACCTGTTCTTACAAATCAAGAGATAGCAGCCCTCATCTCAGCATATTTGCGCCACATTGTATATTGTGTGATGGAAATCCCATATGAGTTACTACTTTTCATCAACCTGTTTATTCTGTGGTTAATGGCTTGGTTGGAATTTAGAGAAACAGATACAGAAAAGAAGCTGCAGCAGAAGGAGTTCTCATATGACCTATTTGACATGCCGCTACAATTATATGTTGCTAAACTTAATCCAACACCATCTACTACAGCATCTGATCTGAGCAAGAAAAGTTACTGACTGTGATGGCAGATGTTCTAATTGCAGGTAGACCATATGCAAGTCTCAGTGTTTCTCAGTGCTTGCAGAGAGTGAGACACAGCATGGTTGTTCCCACCTTGCCACCAAACAGCTCCTGGGAGACCTGAAGAAAAGTGACGCACAGGCTCTTCATGTCTGGCTTAGAAGAGCTGAGGTTTGGCTTCTGATATATCTCAGGTTTCTAAGAAAACTAAGCTGTGTATGTCCTGTAGTATCTGTGAAGCCTTCAGCACAATGTGGAGAGCCTCTTGAGGGTATCATGACCATAAACCTGGAAACACGAAAAATCCTGCAGAGCCAGTCTGGAATGAAAGCAAACCTAGATATTTTCCTGAAGAATTCTTGTTTATCTTGTGGTTGCACGTATCCCTAAACAGGCCAAATTGTGCTGATCCTGATACAAGAATACAGGAACCAAGGGCAACTTGACTGTAGGACAGATGTGAACATGCACTGGAGATGGTGGTCAGCATACTTGTGGATCAGAATTTAGCAGCACAAGGTTATCACTGTGTTAGGCAGTCAGACTGGCTTCTCAAATAGTTCCTGCTCATTATCTCTGTTTTATTCAATCCAGGTGGAAAGCATTATTAAAATACAGTATTCTGTACCATTCAGAGGGAGAAGTTGCTGTTGAAATGCTTTCAGCGCAAGTTTTGTCATGCGTATTTTGTGTTCTTTGAAATAGGAGACTCGAGGCTATGGCAGAGGTGAAGATGTCTGAATTTACCTAAAGACACAGCCAGGAGGAGTTCCTGAAATACATTTGAGAAGAAAAATAGGTCAAGACAAAATGTTTTGCCTTTGGGTTTTCCACTAATCATTTGGTTGGATGTGTTTAATATTATTAAACTGATTTTGTTCCACAATATTACTCTGCAGCTTCTGGTTATGTTCTGATCTTGCATACAGCATTCACAGTTCTTATCAGCATCTCTGAAAGCCGTGTTCTCAAAGCAGGCAATAGAAGTTTGACCATACAAGCTTTGCCATACAAAGACATGACATGTAGACGCTATTGATTTCTGAATGTTCTAGAAATAGCCTTAATTCTCATGAAGATTTTATATTAGAAACAAATACGGTGTAGAACATTTTATTTCTTAGAGTAAAAACGGAGTGTTTTTACATTAAACATAGTAATTTCTCTTTGAGCTGACCTTAAAGATAAAACCTCCTGCACTTTTGTTGCTCTCCATGTGCTCCCAGGATTTATGACCAGATTATTGCACTAGATTTACACCTATGAATTGTAAAGTCCATTAAATTATTCTACGTTTTGTTATTCTTACATCGCTCAAAAAATGCAGCAACAGAAATGTCTCCTGCGGCAGTACTTAATTGCCCATAGGGCTGAGTTGCTTTATTTTGCTTTATTTATCTTTTTTTTGTTGTTTTTCCTCAGAAGGATTTAATAAGTCTGTGAGAGCAAACTTGGATTTGGAATGTTAATGGATCTTTTGCCTTTGAGTAGTTTTCAACAAATATGACACCTGTTCTTGGCAGACCAAAAGCAGTGCTCCCAGTGCCTGCTTCCAGTGGAACAGAGCAGTTCTGAAAGTGCCCTTAAATCTCTTAAAAATTCAGGGTTGACTGAATACTGTCAACAGTCAGTGCAGTTGCTAGTATGATCTACTTAACCTACAGCTGACCCTATCTACCAAAGATGGGGTTCACAGCAGGTCAAGCATGATGAACAGTGTGAAGCTTGAGCACTGCTGATTCTCCAGGGGTGGAGGAAGAGGAATAGTCAAGTTTTCCTCCCCACAGAGCTGGTTTTGGCCGGAATTGGGTATGATGCCTCTCTTGGTGACACTTAACGATGCTGTACAGCCCAGCATCCCACCTTCAAGGCATTGAATTGGTCTGGCAACTTGTGCCCTGACATCCACGGGGGCCACAGGCCCTATCTTTGTCACACATCTGAAAGTACACCACTCCTATGACAAAACGCAGGGATCCCATCTCTCGAGTCAGCATGCACATCTTCCACTTGGATCTTCTGTGTTAGGTGACAGGAGATGCGTACGTGTTCTTCTGCATGCCCAGATGTGCATGCAAAATGTGACAGGGGCAAGGATACAATGGGAAGATGTGATACAAATTAATTGAGTGCTGATCATGAGAGGTTCATATCCAGTCACATAACTGGAATTGTGTCCGTCACATCAGTGAAATGTAGGCATCCTTTGTTATGTGAACAAACATGCATCCCCTTAGCATGGCAGAGTGCGCACTGAAAAATACAGTGCATGGTGTTTTAGGTTTGTGAGAAGGGTTCAGGACCAACAGAGCCAAGTTGAAGTTAAAGGTTATATTTTATATATTTACGTCATGCATAGGAACAGTGTAGCTTTCCAGAGAGTATCAGAAAATTCCCATTAATAGGATCCAGTGTTTTTTGCCGGCAGTGAAGGTTCACACTGTGCAGGGAAATATCTGTTTTCAATGAAAGTGCTTCTCATTCTGCAAGATTTAAAAGTATATTAAAAGGTAGCTCACCCCCTTGTAGGTAAAGGATTTGAATGTAATTGTGCCAGAGGTAATAAATTGTTTACAAAATCTGCTTACATACCAGCACTGAAGCATGGAAGTTTCAGAGGTTCCTTGAGTCAGTATGCCTTGTTGAGAAGATCTTCAAAGCAAGGGAGATGTTTTGGGAATATGGATCAGAGTCTTTCCTTCTGGATGGACATTCTGAGACACAAAGATTTAGATAATTCATGTTTCCCACCCCGTACACTGGGAGGTGGTTGTGGTACTTAAATCATTTGCTTTTGCTTCCCTTGCAGTTCCAAATGGTATTCACTTTGAAGAAGAATCTCAGTTATCAAAGTTTATGGTCTAAGGCAGACGGAAATTGCCAAATGAGCAAGAGTGGATGAAAATACTTGGGCAGGCACCAAGGATCAGCAGTGCACTCTAAAGACAGACAGAGGATTTCTCTTATCTATTTTGGACTTAAGTTTACTTTCTTCTCCTAAGGCAGTGTTACTAAGATAGGGATTGGAAGGAAAGCAGAGAAAATGAGATGTTTCCTTAGAGCTACATATTGCACTAATATGATCCAAGAGAAGAAGAGAGAGAAAAAGAACAAGTGACAAGTATTTTTCGTAGCACAACTGGTGAGTTTGTGAAATGCAGTGAACTTTGCAGTTTAGGCTTTCTAATTTAAGTGATTTGAGACCCTAAACATGTCTGGGAAAATGCATAACTGTCTTTTTTTTTCTACAGGATCTCTTCATTTTAGTCAATACTATTCTGTATCTTGAAAACAATAATCGTCTCAAGAAGACCCACACTTTTCCTGGATTTTTTTTTTTGCACCAAACATTGAGGAATGGGCTTAATATACACAAAACAACAATTCAGATTTTTTTTGCACATTCCTATGTGGGCAGTCTTTTTATGCACAGTTTTAAGCAGGAACTTTTTCTCGTAGATCACATCATTTTTCACTAATGTCCCTTTCTCTTTTTCACACCAATTATCCCTTGGATGCATGCTTTTTTAGGACAGCATGTGCTTTTTCTCTAAAGACACATGAAGTATATCCTTTTTGACTAATACAACTCTTCATATGCCTAACAGCTTTGAATGGGACTTAAGAAGTCATAGAGAGTGGTGAAGGTGAAGTGTAGCATGTGAACACTGGAGCACTTGTCATTAAGAATGGCTCTTGTGTGTGGAGATATACTTACTTTGTAATTAACCTATTAAAATGTCTTATTATCAGTGTAAAAAATGTTCCCTCAGTTTCTTTTGACCTTGGAGGCAGTTACACAGGCCAGTCCTGTGAACTGAAGGAAGGCCCGGCAGTTTTACATTTGTACCCTTTGGGGAGAACTCGGTACACACAACTGTGTTTAGCATGAGGAGATGATGAGGAGGGCATTGACAAACATAGGCAGCAAGCCACATGTGCTGTTATTTATCAGATGGCCATTTGTCCTGTGCTTTCGCAACACAGATCAGTATTGTCCAGGACCTGACCTGTGATGGGAGGCAGGCACGTGGAGGTAGGGTTGCTCCTTGGATCCTCTCATCTCTTTAGTTAAACCTTCAGGCATGACTTCTGTCATCACTTCAGGTGTTCATTTCATATGGAAAATCCTGAGGTGAATGTGCCCCAGGAGTCCCCTAGGGGCTCAGCAGTTTGTGTTGCCTTCCAGTTTCTCCTGGGTGAGGTGGGGTGTGAGGTGGGGTATGGGTTTAGCAAAGATGCTTCACATTTCAGCAGTTCCTCTGCTTTGTTCCCTCTGAAGTCCGTTAAGTTCTGCTCTAGTTTCAGTGAGATAAGCTGTCATTATTAGATTAGGTGAAATTGGACGGGGTTGGTGGTTTTGGGAAGTGCTCCACTGTGCTCCTCAGATACACCAGGCAGCCTCTCTTCCCTCTGGCAGGGAGATCTCTTCCTCAGCAGTGAGAATCACAGGGATTAACAGCACTAGGAGGGAGAGCACAAGAATGAGAAAAATGGGGATGGGCTGGCAGGTTCTCCGGGGCTTGGCTGACTATCCTGGGGCTCAGCATTTTGTGTTTCTGCCTCAGAGGGGTTTCTGTCAGACAGAGGCATGCAGCCATTCCTGCTGAAGTGCAGCCCAGAAGCTGGAGAAAATCCCTGTGCCTGTTCACAGTTTAGCTTACCTGCCGAGAGGGAAACAACACCTCCAGCTGCTGCCTGTAAACGGGACAGAGTTTCTCTCTGTTGGCTGGGGACATTTATTTGGTAATTGTCCTTTAAAGTAAAAGAGAATGGCTCTCCCTTTGATACAGCAAACAGACATGCTTGCTTTCAACATGGAGTAATAATAACCATCATCAAGTGGGTGAAATTCTGTCCAAGTCCTTCCTCCTGATAAGCCATTTCTGGAGAGGCAACAACGGCGTGATAAGTGAAGTATCAGGAAGAACTGGGGACTGACTCAGAGACAAGGCACTTACATATGTAGCTGGTAGGTTGCAATTTTAAGCATCCTCTGCCCCACCTAGGCAGGTGGCTGAGCTACTTGTCAAGCATTTCCAAATCCCTGCTCTTCCTAGCAGGAATTTCCCAAGGCCATCTTTAGCCACCCAGCAACTACAAAAGAGGCTGCCATTATTTGTGTGCAGCTGATTAGCCATCCTGCTGAAGGTGTTAAGAGCAAACCTCAGGGCCGCAGTATCCCACCCCAGCTTTTCTAAGATAAGAATCAATATGCAACTCACCTTCTTAAGGGTTTAACACCTGCTTTTGTCTGCTGGGTGCCTGTGCAGTGTGTCAGCAACGCATCCACTGGTGATCCAGTGACATGGGCAGTGTCCTCTGCCTGCATCATGGCATCAAACCAGCCATCCTTCCCTCAGCCCTTTCCAGCAGTCAGACGTCCACAGAGAGCCAGGATGCCCTAAGCTGGTGGCCATGCCGAAAGTGATGCCATACTGAACTGGGAGCAATTCTCCTTAATGAGAGGAAAGGATGCCAAGTAGTTCCAGTTTACAGTAATAGAACGTACCATCTAATTATACTAATAATACAATCTGATTCTTCAGGGGGTGAAAGTCAAGAGTCTGTTAAAGACAAGAAGATACACCTTTTTTCCCCTCTAACATTTATGAAGGCCAGGCACAGTTGGCAATTCTTTATTAGTCTCCTTCAGAGTAAGGACTTGTGCTGATCTGTCCTCCATTTCTTTTTCTTCTTACCATAAACCAGTGTCTCCTTGAGCAGTTATCAGGGAAAACCACACTGGGATTGCCAGAAAAAAATTGTAAAACCCGCAATTAGGCAAGGCTCTGCCAAGAAAAATAAAGTAGGGTGTATTCCTCACTTTCTGTTTGAGTTGCCCAATGGCAAATGCTTCTTTCTCTACAGTTGGCTGGAGCACTTTAGTATCTTAGAGAAAACTACGTACAGTGGCAAATGTTAATGTTATGAATGCTAATTAACCTCTTTGCTCCCTTTCTTGCTGCTTGAACACCTCCCTTGTCTTAACATTAGCCTTCACCTCTTAAGGGAAACTGCTGTGTCTGTTCCCTTCTGGCTCTTCACACCATGATGCTTACTCTAGTCTCAGCTCTCTCTGTTTGCCTTTACCAGCCAGTCAGGAGCTCCCAACATTCATGACATTCAGGTTTATCACTGTTTGTAGTTTTCAATAAAGTATTAAACAGCTCCAGCCAAGAGAACCGTGCAAAGGGAAGATAACACCACCATGTCCACAGCATCTCAAATGCCTGAAATTGTTGTCCCATGGGGTAAGATGCAAACCTAATAGAAATCTCGTATGGAACCTTTCATGCAGACTTCCTTTCCAGGATGATTTCCATGATAAATCTACTAGAAGTAAGGAGATAAGCTAGTGACAGCCACGAGGAAGTGCTCCAAGACAAGTAGCACCAGTGACTTAATTTCGTTTGCCTTACTTCCTAGCTTTTCTCACCAGCACCATTTGAAGGCAGAGGCATTATTCCTTGACTGTAATAGGAAAGTTTGTTACTTATATAAAGAAGGCTTGCAGTGACCTTGACTTTCCTTCCCCATGCTTGATACAAAAGTCATAGGAATCAATACACTGTTGTAACTAAGCCAGAACTGTTTGAAGAGTAAATACAGATGGAGAAGACAGACACAAAAGTGGGTTTGGCACGTTGACTACCTAAGATCGATAGGCTACATAAGCTAGGGTTGGATTAGTCTTCTTGAATTAGTGGAAAGAGCACAACACCACAATGAAAACTTGGAAATGGCTTCTCAGAGAGGTAAGATGGTACCAGCAGGAGCAGGGAGGTGATTGTCCTTCTGTACTTGGCACTGGTGAGGCCACATCTCAAGTACTGTGTTCAGTTTTGGGCTCCTCCACCATGAGAAAGACATTGAGGCCCTGGAGCGTGTCCAGAGAAGAACAAAGAAGCCAAGGAGGGGTTTGGAACACAATTCTGATGGGGAGAGGCTGAGGGAACTGGGATTGTTCAGTCTGGAGAAAGGAGGCTCGGGGGAGAGCTTGTTGCCCTGTAAAACTCCCTGAAGGGAGGTTGTGGCAAAGTGGGTATTGGCCTCTTCTCCCAGATAACAGCAATAGGATGAGAGGGAATGGCCTCAAATTGAGCCAGGGGAGATTCAGGTTGGATATTGGGAAAAATGTCTTCTCTGAAGGAGTGGTCAGGCATTGAAACTGGTTACTCGGGGAGATGACTGAGTCACTGTCCCTGCAGCTGTTCAGGAAACGCATTTTTGTGGCACTGAGGGACATGGTTTAGTGGGCATGGTAGTGATGAATTGATGGTTGAACTTAATGATCTTAGTGGTCTTTTCCAACCTTTATGATTCTGTGATTCTCTGATATTGAACATATCAGAAAATATCTCAGGCTGTTACTGGAAACTTGTGCTACAAACAGCAGCTCTTTTCAGAGCACAGTGTGCAAGCTTTACAGTAGATATTGAGCCACACGTGTCTTCAATAAGCACATTAAAATAAACTTTGCAGCAGTGGAAGTGCTTCTCAAGCTTGGTGGCTCCCAGCGGGTGGATCGGGAAGGAGAGAGGTATTTTGTAAGAGGAATCCCTAGGTAGAATTACGTGCTGAGAAACTTGTTCAGACTGCAGCATTTATCTTGTTTTGTTGGTATTTTTTTGGTGGTGCTCCTTAGAAACTGAGTGACTGCTTCCTTTCTGGCTCAGCAAGGCGCCCTGAAACAATGCTAATCAAACAGCATCAGGACTTCCTTTCGAGGGTTACTCTGGCTCCTGAGAGGTAAGCTGCTGCCCTTGGCCAGCACCAGGGCTTCTCATATCCTAGAGGTGATCCTGTTAGTCAGAGTCTGTTTCCATGCAGCTATTGCACTCTCACCTGTGCTTTGCTTTCATTTGTGAATTGTGCAAGCTTGGAAGAGTGGTGTTTGTATTTTGCCTGCATTGCCAATGGCAATGGTAATAGGAGAACACAAGGGGCAAGGGTGGCTCTACATGTGCAGGACTGCTCAGTTCTGGGAAGTCAGGATCCTGTCTAAATGTTGGTGGTTATCTGTGAAAGAGAGAAAAGATCGGTTTCTGTGTAAGAAGCTGCTCTGAAAGTAATACCTCCTATTTTATTATATTGACCCACAACATCAGAAGCAGATGCTGGGAGTGTGGGAGTGGAGGTTGAACCTTCCCATCATTATTCCATTACATTTTGTTGCCATGTAACAGCTGGCAGCAGAGGGGCAGTCTGACAGAATGATGTCTGACATGGAGGTGTGGATGAAGCAAAGGGGTGTCATTGAATTCCTCCACATGGAAAAAATGGCACCCATTGACATTCACCGACACTTGCAAACATCAGTGGAGACCAACTGGTGGATGTGAACACAGTGAGGTGATGGGTGGTGCATTTCAGCAGTGGCAACGACGACAGTGGATCGCATCCACTGGTTTCAGATTTTTATGAGTGCAGCGTGCGGGCTCTTGTTTGTCGCTGCAGAAAATGCAAAGCTAATGGATGACAGTGTTGAAAGATGGTATTTTGTAGCTGAGAGTTTGCTCTATCAAATACTGTTATTGTGCTCTTTGAATCTGTTGTCGTTTACACGGAAGCGAACAGGAGGCACTGCTTTTGGAGCAATCTTGCTCCAAACATTGCTCAAATCTAGCAATCCTATTTATTGCTGCATTATACCCATCACTACAAATGGGAGCTGAAAGCACTGATGAAAAGGGTCCTACCTCAGCCACAAATGGCTTCATGCGCGGAAGCAACTTCTTGAACTGAATCTGGAGTTTTAAACTAATTTATCAAAATCTTGTATCACATGTAATCCAATGACAGTCCTCCCTGGAAGAAGCAGCTGATCTCAGTGCTTTGAGCCAGAGGAGCCTCTGTGATTTTGTGGTGCTCAGCCATCCCAGCATTCACACAGCACACCAGAAAGCAGGTCAGAGGGGCTGGTGCAGTAACCGTATGGCTACCAGTTAAATAACAGCAGCCAATGTGCTGTCTAAATGTATTGTGGTGACACGGTGCACACAAAAAAGCCTCTTCTGGGCTTCCAGGCAGCTGCTCACGCCCCAAGCACTTTCCAGAAATACTTCATATTGTAAGTGAGAGTCTTGTTCAATAGCAGCCTCTATCTGTCCCGACAGACAAGATGAAGTTTTGTGCAAGAAACATGAAAAGTTGCTATTAAAATGTTAGCAGAGGCAGCAGAACTGTATGTGATTGCAGACGAATGCAGAATGTCTGCGTGTTGCTGTCTGTGTGCAAAGGTTACTTCCCATGATTGTGCCCCGCAGTGCTGACATCTGGCCCAAGAGAAAGCTCTGCCTGGCCCAGCTTCCATCTGCTCTGGGCTACTTGTTAAACACAATCAATGCCACCTGGAAAAAGCTGCAGTCACTGTGAAGAAAGCACAGGTCAGCTGGAAACACAGAGCAGATGAAGCTATCTTGGTGTGGAGCACAGGCAGCTACCCCGCACCTTGTGCCAGCCGATGGGGCAGAAGGAGTGCACATGGGGACATGCAGTGATCTCCTTTGTTTCGATGATTTCTACAGGAGCTCAAGGGGCAGTAACTTTTCATAGCTCCCGTATAAATGTTGCTTCATTATAACTAATTAATGAACAGAAAATGAGGGGATTTGTACAAATCCTGTTGGAGATTTTCTCCCTGTTTTTAAAGGGATTGGGCTAAAAGGCACAAGAAAAAAAGTAATTATAATGGAGAATTAAAGGAAGAAAGTGTGCCCTAAGGCAACTGAGTGCTTTGCACACAATGGGAGACTGTTGTTTCTGCCAAGATTTAAAATAGGATGAAACTTCGTGTATTGGTGGGAAATTAAGAAATGGCAGGAGGGGCTAGGGCAATGCTGAACATCCATCAGAACTCTAGGTAAAATTGCACACGGAGTTGGAGCAATGTTTGACCAGCTGAGCAAGTGGAATATTTATTAATTGAAATGACTAGGATGAATTTAGCCAGACATGGCCGGATTTTTACTGGAGTTCATCCAGCAGATTTTTACTTGCTTATTCCACTTCTATGAAAACCAAGAACATTGAGTTGTTGTTTCATATCTTCATTCTGAGACATACTTTTTCTGCATTTATGCTGGTTATTAAGGTTGTCATCAAGAATCATGAAGGCTGGAAATAAGATCATGAAGTCCAGTCATCACCATGCCTACTAACAATGTCCCTGAGTCCCACATTCACACGTTTCTTGAACACTTCCAGGGACAGCGACTCCACCACCTCCCTGGACAGCCCATTCCAGTACATTTCCTCTCTTTGTGAGAAGAAATTTTTTTTTCTGATACCCAACCTGAACCTCTCATGGTGCTACTTGTCCTATGGTGTATTCAAGGATCCATGTTTCTCATCCATGAGAGGTTCAGAAGTGGTCTTTATCAAAGAACATGGTGCCTGCACATGTCTTTTGGAGACAGAGCTTGTCCAAAGATTGAGCAGGACATGGGCCTTGGCTATAACAGTTCACTGCAGAAAGGATAGAGTGCTGTAGAAGAATAAAAGATGAAAATGAGGTTGCAAGAAGCTATAAAGGAGTTAGGAGGGATGAGGCTAACATGCTGCAAGTTTTAATGTTTGGGGCTGAGTGGAGCTGGTCCAAACCATCTTGGCTTACCCAAGCTATGTTTAGGGACAGTTTACTTATTACTTATTTACTTATTTTTTATATAGTGATGCAATATCGACCATCTCTGAGGAAAAGTAAATGAGTCCTGGGATCACAGTGCCAGGTTCATGTCCAAGGGAGTGTGTGATTCTACCCCTTATCTGACACAAGTATGCATGGTATTAATCCTATCCCTTAGGAAAAAAAGACGGTGTATCATAGAAGTCATAAGGCAACCATACCAGCATTCAGCTGCATGGTTAAGAGAAATGTCCTTCAGACATCTGGCATGAGAGTTTCTCCATCAGATGAGCAGTACTGGTAAAGAAGAGAAATGCCCCCTACTTTTTGTAAATTTGCACCCATTATTTCTGTATTTCTTTACTTTCTTTCTCTTTGTATAAAGGTTGGTACTTTCTCCTCTTAACTCTGACATTCTTTGGGCTTCCCTTTTGAGGTGAGCAGATAAATGCTTAGCAGAGCCACGCTTCCAGAAGATGCCTCCAGTGGCTTTCTACTACATCTTCATTCCATTCTGTAGCTCAAATCTTCCTCCTGACTTCTAAAAAGAAACAAAGAAACACTGACTTTAAAGCCATCATTTCACTCTGCTGGCAGAGCTGTGTTCCTTTCCCCTTGCCAGCATGGCTTTCTTCCAGCTGGCTTTAATTTGCTCTGTGTGAATTATTTTAAAGCCTTGATGGCCCGGGCTGTTTGTCCTGACAGCGTCCCCTGCCTTCACATGGCTGGGGCTGCCTGGGGCTTCCTGGTGGAGACTGCGCCTTTCCTTTCTCCCTCCTCCCATTCCTGGGCAGCTCATCTCTTCTGGTGGAAAAGTCAGCATGCATGAGCTCAGATGTGGGTTTTATCAAACAGAGAACAGTGCAAAGGAAGAAGGGATTTTCTCCCCAAGTTGTCGAAGCTGTGGACAGAGTGCTGTGCAGGCATCCTCTGCTTGTTTTTCCCTTCTGGAGCCATTTCATGCAAAGGAAACAAGCTGCAAGTGTTTAGCTTGGCACTGAAACTTTGGTAATTGTATCCAGGGCATAGAGTAGCCTGGGCTGATTCTTAATCATTCACTCATTAGTGAAGTGTCATTTTTGCTTGGAAGGCAAATAGAGGGTGAGAAACTGTGTCAGCCCATCAGAGAAGCGGCTGGAGGAGGACGACGTACTTTCTTGGTGCACCGCCTGATTGCCTTTCAAGCACAGCTGTTGCTGCTGCTGACCATTTTGGAGAAGATAGCTGTGTTTGAAGTGCCCATCTGCTTGCAGCTGTTGTTATCTTATTGGCGTGACTCTGTCAGAAGAGAGCAGCACAACTGTGAGCATGTCCTGTGGCATCGTGTTCCTCCTGTCTGCTTGCTTTCTGCCATGCAAAGAGCAGTTCTTGACACTTAGGCTATGGACAGTCATCATCAGGACACTTCCCAAGAGGATGGAGAAATGGGAATGGTGTGGTAGATGCTGCAGCAAAGAGTGTGTCTTCAGTATCGCGTGCTTTTCTGGTCAGTTGTGTTCCAAAAGTATGACTTGATGCTGTTGTGAGAGCCTGCATGGACTGCAGGAAGATGGAAAGCTTGGCGTGGAGCTTGAGATTGAGGGAACTTACTTGTTTAGTCTGGGGAAATGCAGACTGGGATACATCAGAGATTTATGTCTGCCTCATGGAAGGAAGCACCAAGAAGAACAGTGGGTTGCTAAAGCAAATGCTCAGGGCTGGCAAAAGAGCAAAGAGTGATAACCTAGCCTTTAGTGATTGTGGGCTGGAAACTGGAAGCCAGTCCTTGAAGAGCAGACAAACACTTCCATTGCAACTGGAGGACAAATATTCATAGCTGTTCTTAAGACCAAGCTCGGCTAAGTTTATGAAGAGGATTAGCTGACATGCTTTCGTGCAGAAACAGGTGATGGGACTGAATGAGACGGGAGCTTCTTGTGTCAGCGTAAACACTATCTGCATTTATTAAGGTTCCTGCAGCAGGTTTGCAGTGAGTCTCAGGCAGTGCAAATGGCAAGCACATTTGTGGATTTGAGCTATACAGACACCATGCATTGGCCAGCAGCTGAACGAGTTTCACAGGTCTAGGGGGGATGTCTGGATTAGTGGCTGGCCATCCAAAGTAAATGTCACGCTTAGGAAATGGCAGGGTGATGCCTCTGTTCATTCAGAAGCTGAATCCAGCTCGACATCTGCCACTTCTTTTTTGCCCTTTTTACAGAGATTGCTTTTCAACCATATCACCAGACAGACAGCCAAAACCAGCATGACCAGGGAGGAGTAAAGCACAACCACAGCGACTCTGTTAGAATTACTGCTGGGCTAATGAAAAGGCTATGTTCTGTGGAGATGCTACATGTGATCCTGAGACTCGGGTTTCATAAGCACCAATGACATTTTCTGCCTGTCTTTCAAACCGAAAGAGCTTGCACTTTCATGATCAGTAGATTGTAAGGGCAGCTCAGGGATGACTGTGATATGTTGCTTAGGAAGAGACACTCTAGGAAAGCCGAGAACAACGATCTTTAAGCAACCATTCAGTATCTTCCAGGACAGCCAAGCTTGACCTGGACCATAGTAATATATACTGAAAATCCAAGTTACTGTCAAGAATTTAAGGGAGTATCTGTGTCCTCTTCTACTAATTGTTTCAGGATTTTATCATCTTTCTCACTTGCAAAAGTGTTTGACTTTTGGTCCTTTGGAGGTTAAAAGGTGAGTAAGTGGCAGTTAGATCTGATGTGAAAAGAATATGAGTGAGAATTCAGGATTTCCTGCCTACAGAGCCACATGACTATGAATGAATGAGCCCAGTCAAAAGCACGGTAAAGTTAGATGCCCTTTTAATTCAATGTGATGTCAGCCATGTCTCAAAAACACAGGTTGCTGAGATCCCAAAGCTAGACCGTGCCTTACAAAATATCTTCTTCCTGCATTTGTGGTGGCAAGATTTGTTTGGCAATATGTTGAGCTCTTACAGGTCTTCGCCTTGACAAGTCATTCTCCGTGTGTTGTGAAAATAATTCACGCTTGTCTATCATCACCAGTGCTCAGAATGGTGTGCTCAAGGGAGGTGTGTATCCAGTGTCTTGTAAGATCTTTGTGATCTCATGCATTCCTTCTGAGAAATGTGGTCTAAAGAGCTGTTCTCTCATGCAGCTGCTTTGCAGGGCATTTGGGCAGTCTTCTCTTTTTCTTACCCTTCTTTCTTACTAATCTTCCTTTCAAACAGAGAGTAGAAGACAGTGTTCCTCAAGTTTCTGCTGTTTATTTCAATTTTATCTTTGCATACTTCAATAGTTCATACCCTAATCATCTAATTAACTGTTTTGGTATTTTTTTTTCCTTTAAGAATAAATGATTTTCTGTTCATGGGATAAGATTTTGTTAAGAACTGAGAAAATTGTGTGAAATTTCTTGCCTGTGTTCTTTCTGAACTGCTCCTTGCAATGGAGCATCTAATATAACCTGATGTTGTAACCAGTACATGCTGTGTTTTCCCAATAACTGCACTTTTTTAATAGTTGGATGGACATTTAGTAACAGTAGCAGTGCTATATCCCAGAAGAAAATTGTAAACCTCTATGGATGGAAGTGAAAAAAAGATTTGTGGAAAGAACCTGCATTTTTTTTATAAGACCAGCTGAAAGAAATGGGAAAAAAGAACAAAGTTTTGGGTTCAGCAGCTGATCATCAGCTCTCATCACAGAATCACAGAATCTCAGTTGTTGGAAGGGACCTCAAGAGATCGAGTCCAACCCCCCTCCTAAGGCAGGTATCCTACAATAGGTTGCACAAGTGGATGTCCAGCTGGGTCTTGAATATCTCCATAGAAGGAGACTCCACAACCTCTCTGGGCAACCTGTTTCAGTGCTCTGTCACACTTATCACGAAGAAGTTCTTCCTCATGTTAATACGGAATTTCCTATGTAAAAGTTTTAGGCCATTGCTCCTTGTCCTATCACCACACACCACTGAGAAGAGCCTGGCCTCATCCACTTGCCTCTCTCATTCCTTTAGATATTTATCAACATTAATCAGATCCCCTCTCAGTCTTCTTTTCCCCAGGCTGAACAGACCCAGGTTATTCTATCTTTCCTCATACAGGAGATGTTTCAGGTCCTTTATCATCTCAGTGACCTTCTGCTGGACTCCTCCTAGGAGTTCCCTGGGAATTGAACTGGGGAGCCCAGAAATGGAGACAGCAGTCTAAATGCAGCCTCACTGGGGCAAAGTAGAGCGGGAGGATCACCTCCCTCAACCTGCTGGCCACACTCTTTTTAATGTCCCTCAGGCTACCATTGGCCTTCCTGGCCACAAGGGCACACTGCTGGCTCATGGCCAACCTGTTGTCCAGGACCCCCAGGTCCTTCTGTGCAGAACTAATCTCCAGGAAGTCATCCCCAAACCTCTCATGTGAGAATATACTGTCTTCCACAAAGCCATGGCATGCTCTTCACATTTGCCTTGGATAAAACATAGCTGTTTTTTTCCAAACATTTTCATTTGTGTGTAGAAATATACTTAGCCTTTTAGGGCATGTGCTGACATTGTATATTTTTGCTGTGCAGTCTGAGGTCTTGCACAGATTGCCTACTGCTAGAGATAACTTAGAATCTGCTTCTTTGTGTCACAAATAAAAATAGGGTAATAAAAAGAACATATGAGATGCACAAAGTGGCAAATTTAAATTAGGAGATATGGAGATTAGCCTTTTCAAGATTTCTAGCTCACTCCTTTCCCATTATGAGGCAGGAATGGAAAAACAGGTCTGTGTTCCTGCAGGGGGAAGCTTGCCACGGAGAGGGAGGAGCAGTACAGCTGAACCATAGTAACAGCAGTAATAATAAAGAGCAACAGATACAAGAAATACCCGTCACTCTTTCGTGGAGAGCTCAGCAGGTTGAATTCTCGGGCTTTGTTATTCAGTCCTACAGGCTAGTTCTTGTGATCACAACATTGTCCACAAGAAGTTCAGTAATTACAGATTGAGACTAGGAAGATTAAGCTCCCAAGTGCGTCTTCAGACACCTCTGCCCAAATTTTAGACCATCAAACCATATACTTAGCTGCTGCCAAGCCTTCCAATTACTTAAAGTCTTAAAGCATTCATTTCCAAAACCAAGTCTGGCTCCTAAATAGCAGTGTCCCGTGCCAGACAGGCTACAGGTACAAACCCAGTTTCCAACTTTTTGTTAGGGAAAAACAGAGCACTATCATGCATTCTTTCTCCCAGCAGATTTGTTTGCACATTGCGTACAAAAACAGAGGTCTTTCACAAAATTCTGTTAACGTAGTGTCACTTCCAGGATTTATATCAGCAAGTTTCTTCATAACCATACTTTCTGCACAAAACTTGCAAAATAGGCTATAAACACCTTTCTGATAAAAAGCACAGTGAGATTAAATGATTTTCCCAAGACATAGAATCATAGAATCATAGAATTAGCAAGGCTGGAAAAGACCTACAAGATCATCCAGTCCAACCATCCATCTACCACCAGTAGTTCTCACTAATCCATGTCTCTCAACACAACATCTAAACATTCCTTGAACACCTCCAGGATTGGTGACTCCACTACCTTCCTGGGCAGCCCATTCCAGCGCCTGACCACTCTTTCAGAAAAGTGGTGTTTTCTAATGTCCAGCCTAAATCTCCCCTGCTGCAACATGAGGCCATTCCCCCTCATCCTGTCACTGGTTACACCAGAGAAGAGGCCAACTTACAGTAGGCTCACTACAGCCTCCCTTCAGGTAGTTATAGAGAGTGATAAGGTCTCCCCTGAGCCTTCTCTTCTCCAGACTGCACAATCCCAGCTCCCTCAGCCACTCCTCATAAGGCCTGTGCTCCACACACCTCACCAGCTTCATTGCCTGTCTCTGGACACATTCCAGGGCCTCAATGTCTTTCTTGCAGTGAGGGGCCCAAATCTGGACACAGTACTCGAGGTGCGGCCTCACCAGGGCTGAGTACAGAGGGACAATGTCTTCCCTACTCCTACTGGCAACACTATTTCTGATACATCATGGCCGGGGATTGGATTTGACCTTGTAAATTCCAGCCTGGTGTTTTAGCCACATGCATTCTTCAGCAGGAGGTTCCATCTCTGTGACACCATGTCTCATCTTCTTTACTCATGGACAACTGGAAGGCAAACAACATTTATGGCATGATCAGCTTGAGTAAGTTCTTAACTGTATCCAAAGGCTTTGTCTTTACTGGGAAATAAAAGGAGGTGCAGGAAGGCAACGCTGGTAAATCCTGTGCTGTTGGAGTCTCACAGGAAATTGAATGACCCTTGCTTGAGAAATGCAAACCACAAAATGTGGGTGTGATGTTTATTGGTATGTGCCTCACATTCTCCTGTGAGGACTGGTTGCATTTCACATTGCTGCTGTACATTCTGCCTACATTTTCCAAGAAGATTTCAACTCTAGCTTTCCTGAAAATGTCCCGTTGGAGAGAGATGCTGTGAGCGCTAGCGTTTTGGCTTCTGTCTGACACCCGGAAAGCTCCCTCCTGGCGTTAGTGTTGTCTGGTAAGAGGGAAGAGGGAAGGACTTTCCAGCACAGTGGGCATTCATTGGCATGTGCCATCTGTGTAAAGAGACCCCCACTTAGATGTTACAGTCATATTCCCTCATGGCTTCCGGTTGGTGTCTGTTTGTTCGCTTTTTTTTCCAGAAGACAAGTCAACGATTATACTATGGAGTATGGGAGTGCTGATACTAATTTCCTGACAACAGTATCTCCGCCATCTCTCATTTAAAACCAGTAACAGGGTTTCAGTAGTCCTGTCTTTCTGTAATTAAAAGAGGGAGGGAAGCCAATAATGCCAGGGGTAAAAGAAGGCTAACTTTTGGGAAAATAAGCACATTATATTCGTACAGGTGCAGATTAAGTGGTTTGGGTATGAATATTTCTTAATGCAGAAGATGTAAAAACAGCTTTATTCTGTTGTTTACAATTAATTAACTGTCCTAAATAACTATCCTAAAGGGCAAAATGTCATAGTATTCTTTCTTGGCTAGCAGTTTTCGAGCTATTCAGGAGCACTCAGTTTGTCCTCTAGGAAAAGCAAAGATCAAAGATCTTCTCATTAAGAAGCTTCCTTAATAGGCTATATTGGGCCAAAAAAAATTAACCTTAGAATATTTCTTGGGATTAGATTTCGGACATTGTAGCAGGCATACTTCACTGTTGACTCTGCAGAATAGTACTTAATTCTTCACCTGCTCTGTTACTTATATTCTCATTTGCCTTCAGAATTAAATTCTGTGATAAAAATGCGTTACATGGGTAATGTCCAAAGCATTTAATAAAAAATTGAAGATTTTAAGAGGATAAAAGATGAAGGTGCATGTGAACCAGCTTGTTTCCATTTCAGCAGCTATCTGCTTATCTGGCCAAGGGAAAGCTGAAGGGATGTGTGGAATGGCTGTTTCTCACCAAAACTTGCATTTCTACCCTTGGGCACACTCCCAGCCTGCGAAGAAGTGCATGTCACTTTAGCACAAGGCAGTTGATCTTTTCTGCCTTTGTAACCTGAGTCCTCCAGTAATCCATGTTAGCGTCATGTCCAGATTCTTACTCAGGGACAGGATTTGTCATCTGCTCCCATTCTGATTGTTCTAAAAGCATTTTAATCGCTGAAACATTAGCCGTGGTACCTGGGTTGTTCTGGCTTAAATCTCTTCCAGCTACTGAAGAAATAACTGATCATTTGTAGCTTTCAGTAAGCGGTTCAGAAATGTCAAAGCATGAAGCCCCAGCTTCATGTGCCCGTGAAGTGAAGGCCTACTGGCATTATTAAAGCCACTATTAAACAATGTCCATAATATGTAGTTTTCATCCTATGAAACAGCCCTGTGCTTTCACATTTTTGCAGGCAGCACCTCCTCCTTGTCAGCTGTGTCTCTGCTACAGATGCGGGTGTCATAGCAGATACCTCAGCTGAGTCGGTGTTCACCTGTGCTTTGGTTGCTGGCCACGCCCTGTTGACACCAGCACTTGCCTGGGTTTTTCTGGTGACTGTCTGCCGCTGCACCATGAAGGAGGACAGCGTGTTTATGAGGAGAGATGTTTTCTCAGAGAACTATTTTTAACAAAACCATCAAATGTGTGAACGTTTCTGCTGGTACTACCCAGACGTCTGAGGCTCACCTGCAGAAGTGCTTTGCTGTTTTGGCACACTGAGCTCAATAAGGATGAGTCTCACACTGTTCCTCTGCCTCCTCACATCTTACCTGGGTGGGGCTGTGGCAGGAGATAAAATAGTGAAGATCCCCAAGTCAGATTAGAGTCAATATAAACCTACAATTACTTCTTCTTCCTCTGCTGAAGAAAAAGAAAAGCCAAGATAAACCAGTGGCTTGATCTGCGTGGCCGGATTTGCATGCGTGCCACGTCCCACAGGTTTCTAGGCATTATCAGGATACGGAAGTGCTATTTCAGTTCATCAGTAAAATCTCATAAATGCTGCAAATAACAAAGCTTTACCCTTTTATGTTGTTTAGACTCACGGAGTCTGGGCCTTGGCCTACAAAACTAATGATCCTTTTAAAGGGGAAAGCTTATTACAAGCAAGATGACAGTATATGACATTTCCTGTGTTTCAAAGAGCTCATTTCATGCATTTTGGAGAAAACCTTTCAGTATCATTTAGGCTGGTAGTTTTTTTGTGTTGTTGGGTTTTTTTGTGTTTTTTTTTTTTTGTGTGTGTGTGTGGTTTTTTTACTGCAGTGGCTTTATCATGGGAGCAATTACAGCAGTATGTGTGTGAATCTCTACAGCAAGATGCTGCAGACTGCCAAAGAGAAAACACCGTGCCCAAGAGGTGAAGGCGGGAACCCTCCTTGCTGGAGGAAAAGGGAGTTCCTTTGAGCGCAGCTAAAACATAATAGCAAAAGTCATGAAGTGTCAAATCTTTGCAAATGTGAGAAATAGCTGAGATGATCTCTGATAGCTTCTAAGGTGGAGTCAGATGCCACCGGTGGAAACAAACAGATCCAAGATTTGCAGGGGAGGGAGTGACCTCCAGGAGGAGGAGTGGGAGGTTCAAAGGTTATCACCCTATTTATGCTAATTGAGTTTGAGCTAAGCTCTTCCTAAGAAAAAAGCTTCTTATTGAATTAGTTATTCAGTTCCTCCGGGTGCAAGTGGAATGGCTGTCGCTGTGTCTTAGATTCTGCTCCAGAGGCCATTGAAGTGTTCAGCTGGAGGAATTTCTCTCAATTCAAGCATCCCTCAGATGAAAAGCAACCAGGAGACCTGAGATACTTGCGTGCCTTTTGCTATTTAGTCTGTCTACAGAAGGGGCCAAACATGTTCAGGTACACGGCACCCTGGCAGGTCCTCTGCTTGTCCATGGAGCAGGGGCTGCGGGTAAGAGCAATTTATTTTCATACTATTGCTGAACATGTGTAATTTGTAGTCTTAAGAATGTGTTGTGAAGGACAGGCAATGTCAGAGATCCCGTCCTCCATAGCAGTGTGTAGTGTTTATTCCTGCATTGTCTATTCCCATTTTGCTAGTGTTGAGGGAATGAGTAAGAAGTTGTGAGTTACGTTTATGTCTCGGCATTTCTATTCCTATTGAGCAGTACAATAGAGAAGGGCTTCTACGTCATTCTGTCCATCTGTGAGAGAAAAATACTGCTAATAATTTTATTTCCATAGTCCCATCTATCACTAAGCTTTTGAAAGATTTATAGGCATAAATTAATTAATTATACCTCGGGGCAGTCTTAGGAGATGCATTTTAAGGAAGGATTGAAGCCTGGATAAGTTAAGTATTTTATTCAAGGTCATGCAGCATGTCAGCAGCAGACAGGAGAATGAAATCCAGGTCTTCTGATTCTGAGTCCCTTCAGTTGCTAAATACGTGCTGGTTGTCTCCTAAATTGGATTGTCTTCAAGACTGTTAGCCTTGAGGACTCACAAAAGTATAGCAATTAACTGTAGCAGCAGGACAACTATCAGCAAGATTGACATCTGAAAAGTGTAAATTTAAATTAGCTTGGGATATCATTATTTGTATACTTACAGTACATTGCAGTGTTTTTCCATGAAAGCAGTCCCCTGGTCTCTGATGGCATTTAATATGAAAGAGTTACTTTGCAATTCGAGAATACCTGTTGCATGTCCTCAATTCTCCTGATTTTATCTCAGCTCTTGAAATATTTGGTATGGTCTTTCTTTCCAGAAATGACAAATGCCAGAAATACCTTCCATTCTTGAAGGTATTTCATTTTTCCAAGGTATTTTCCATTTCTTGCCTCAAAAGTTGCAAGGAAATACTGAAATGCATGGGTTCTAAATACTATACCCTCATTTGCTTTTTTCTGCCATCTCCTTGCACTGAGAAAAAGGCAAATCAAAACTGAAGTGCCATTTCTCTCATTTTGTTTTTGTAAGTCTCAAGACTTGCTTCTTATCAGCTTTTATGATTTTTTTTTAATATCACTCTGGAAGATCCATACTTGCAAACAGAAGGACTGAAGCATACTGGACTGCTTCTCTCTACTAGGAAGTCTTCCATTTGTTGCCAGTTCATTCTGACCATTCCTTTTCTAATCCTTTCCATCCTAAGGGATCCAAACTATACAGGTTCTGTAGATCACATAATCATTCATTATGTAATCTTTGGGATGGAGCTGGTATTTTGTGCTGTCAACATCTATACAACAGCCTTCCAAAAGAACATAAGTAATCTCTCTTGTTTTAATTTGGGTAAATCAGATTTTAAAATGTATTTCAGTAGGTGTAAGGATAATATCCTTATCTACTTGCTGACCTTGGAAATGTCCAGTGTCTTAAGTAATAAAAGGACCAAAAATTATCCAAAAATCAGTCCCAGATTTTGTGTTTCTGCATGCTTGTGACAATACAACACATGCTATGTGTCATTTGTTCAGTGGATTGGAACCATGGTGCTCCTGTGACTGTGTCCGTGCCTGTTTGGCATGAGAACTGTAGCACCGGGTGCTCCTTGGCTGTTGTGTTATAGCTTTCCCAGCTTATTTATTTACTGATTTATCTTTATTGCGGTGTCGAGGAGGGGTTGGGCAGCACCAGGGCTTCCAAAATGCTAATGCCTGTGCAAAGTCTTCCCTGCACGGTGTCTCCAGGCTGCTGGTGGGCTCTCCTTCTGCAGAGGTTTTCTGCCAGAGTTGATCTAGATATGTTTAGAGCAGAGTTATATGAGGATGGAAAGTGCTCAGTGTCCTTTCCACCCTGTAATGTCAATGAATTCTGGTATGGTTTGCCTGATTCCTCCTGTCGTGTTGGCTGCCCCAGAGCTCTGTAATTCCAGACACGTACAGGTGCTCAGTGTGTTCACCCGTGCACATATAGCAGCAAGGCAGAATAATGTTTAGAAGCATTCACTGTGCCTTACTGTATTGCAAAAGCTTCTGGAGAAATATAAATCTGCAGTATGCTCTCCAGGCTTTCACAGTTAGCAAGTCTCTAAAGATCGTTTTTGTAGAAGCTCCTATCATCTTTTTTTAACGCAGTGTCTTAATCTAGCATTACTGAAATATATATATGTTTTATATATATTCAGGAAGTTCAGTGCAGTGCTTCTTTTGTCCTGGTTCAGTCTTCTTAATACAATTCGGTGGTCATAAGTTACAGCATGTCTGAGATGCCCGGTGTATTACCAGAAGCTGTAGATGAAAAGAAAATTTGGCCATGTGTTCAGTGAATCCCTGAAGGCATGACATTCCTCACTGAAATGTATGCAGTGCTGAGTGCTTCAAGTACTAGAGCAATGACAATAAATTTAGGATGTTTGAATCCAAATACACTAAGGTGTCAGAAAACAGAATGCCAGCATTGGCTGTGGTTCAGTCTCTGGGCTTCAATTCAGGATACTGACTGAGCCAAAAATTAAATAGGATGCCTGGGGAACATACTTATCAAATTTTCATTTGCCCACTTTCTGTCAAAGAGGTTGCAAGATTAAAATCCTCTATTGTCACTGCAGTACAGTTGTGTGGTTGTGACACTGGCTCAAACATGGATGTGTATGTTTCCAGTCCAGTGAAATCTGCTGGTCAGGTGGCCACCTCACTGAAGTAAGAAGTGCCTTCAGCTTTCTTTCCTTAGCTGCTTTCTCAAAAACAGGCAGAGATGGCTTCCCCACAAAAAAATGATACTGCACTCCCCAATGCACGAAGTCATGCTTGCTATGCCACGCCAGGCTATGAAGGCATAGCCTGCTGTCCACAGCCATGTGTTCATTAAACACATGCAAAGACAACTGTCTAAGATCAAATTGGAAGTGTTATTTACAGCTGTGCTCAGGAGGAGTAAATTCCACAAGACTTTCTGTGGGTAAGAAGCTTTGAAACCATGAGTTTGGCAGTGATGGGGAAGCTGCCTGCGGCCCTCGAGTTACAGCTCTGCCTTGCAGATTTTGAAAACAAACAGTATTAGTTAATACAAATATTTGTTTATTTCCATCGAGTATCTGTGTTTCTCTATTGAAATGAGCTAACTAGCCTAGCCAGTGATAAACTTCATGTTATTTTTTGCCTTTGCAGGCATTTCTGTACATTAATATTTATTAAATCATATTAATTAGACAGCTGATGAGAGCACGCGGTTGACCTTTCTGGAGGAATGCTGCAGTATTTCATCCTTGCTGTTTATGCAAGCCCGTGGGCCAGCCAAAATATCCATTTAGCATTTCATGCTTGGAAGACTATGCTACTTACCTTTGACATGCATGAAAGCTGCCTTCCACACTAAGACTTCAAGCCTACTCCTGTGGAAATCAACAGCAAAATTCCTCTTGGTTTGAATGGTGTGGTACTGGGTGTAGGAGGATTCTGTGGCTGTTGTTAGACGGCATTTTTTATAGTGGTGCCCTCAGTAAGTTTTCCTTTAACGTTATTGCTAGGGGCTTTGGAGTTAGCACAGATGGGATTAGTGAAAAGACGGGGCCACCTCTGGTCTCTTGGTGCACAGCAAAACTATTCTAAGACTAATTAGGAGCGCATTTAGCAATGTGGTTTTACCAGTAATTTGATTTAATGAATGCTGCTTGTTTAAAAAGCTGTAATTTGTGCTCAGCCCGTAGGAAGCAAGGAGGAACTGCAGGAACATAAATTCCCCAAAGCAGAGAGGCACAGCCTTTCCAGGTGTGTGACTTAACTGTTGTGTGCTTTGTGTTTGCAATAAATTGTTTTGAATTTAAGCTCAGATGAAACTGAAAGGCCTTATCTGCAAAGGTAGATACAGTCCTTTCACTTTGGTGAGGTACATTTTGCTCAGCTCAGTGCTGTTTTTCCTTTGTACACATGGGTGTTTATTGCAACATTTCCAGATTTTAGTGCATTTTTCAGTGGCATGTTAATGGCAAGACTTGGAAGAAGTGCTCAGGTTATGATTGCTTTCAGATAATGTTTCTAGCTGACAGTTCTCAGATTCTAACTACCGTACATTAACTCCAGCACTTCAAGCAAATAAATTCCTGTAGGTAACCAAAGCTGTACTGATTATGTCTTCAGTGATTCAGATGAATTTACTCCTGGCTTGTTCTCTTCAGAGTACAGAGCAGATACAATTTCCTGGCATTTTCCAGGAGTGAGGTTCTTGAGGCTGATTTCTAATGTAACTCTCCAGTCCTTACAACAATCTGTGTTCCCAGACACATTGACACAGTGGAAAATCATCTCATCTTGGAACTGAAGTGCCATTTCAGACCGGTTGTCTGTCTTGGTAACAAGTAAATATGAAAACATCCTAGGAGGAGCTGACTCGTGCTTGACATTATGCAAGAAGATTGCTCTCTGATTACTTAGATTGTGATTGTGCACTGCGAGTTCCTTTCTCAGCAATGAAGAAGAAAGGGCGGCAAACAAGCAGCGTGGCTGGATGGCACTTGCTTATCACTGGTTACATCCCTCCTGTATTGCCAGTCTTTCTGGCTCTTAGTTTTGCAATAGTTAGCATTCCTCTTTAACTTTCAGGTCATACGGTTGAGGAAGTATAGAAAAAACATTGGCTTGCTTTAAAAATAATTAAGGAAAAGTTGCTAGCTTTTTCTGGTTGCAGAGAAAGGCTCTCAAATGTCAGGCTGACCTCTGAGGGCTTAAAAAGCATGAGAAAAATAAAAAGGATTCTATAAAGAGAGTTCTGTGTGTTTGAAAGCAATTTCTTGATTTTGGAGGACTTCAGTAATGATGTCTGAGCAAATGGAATTAGTCTGATTGCTGTATGATTAGAGAGATTTAGTACCATCAAATGCAAATGCCACTTGAACCACTTCTAGCTTGTTGATCCTGTTGCAGCATGATGCTCATACTTCTGCTTTTCAAAGGTGATTTCAGTTCTTTTCAACTTTCATTTTCCCTCTTGGCCTTCAGGTTTTAGTCTTGACCCCACATGGGACTGGTCTGCCCAAGGTGTGGAAGCATTCACTGCCATTTGCTTTTCACACAAGTTAGGTGTCTAGCTGCTTGGGCTTTCATTCTCTGCTCTTCATTTCCTTTATCATTTCCTTTATCTAGGTGCAAAGCTACTCCATGTCTGAGATAAATAATAGTCTGTTAACTGGGGTGCTGACATTTCTAACTCACTCAAAGAAAGGAGAAGGTGACTTTGAGGACAGTTGTATGGCTTCATCATCATAATCTCAAGCATCTCAACACTGGACTAAAAATTGTACCTTTCTGTTTAGGAGCCAGTAGATATTATGCATGGCAGTCTTAGCGATTTGTGCTATCTGACACATTATTTCAAAACTAGTGCTGAAACAGCTTGTCTGATTTTCACCAACGAAGTTCTAAACCACAGTATATAACCTAGGTGTTAGATAAAGTCCATCATATGCAGCTGATCCCATTTCACCTGATAAATAAACACCCAATTTTGCAGTCTTTTGGCAATCTGTGATTGGCTATATAATCATTGTTAATGTAGTGCTGTTGAAGAAAGTTCTCTTCCTTCATGCTTCAGCCAATAAACAGAGTTTTTTAAAACCTCTTCCCATGACAAGCTTACGGTTGTGCAGGGATAATGATGTATTCTGTTCTGGCATATTCTGTTAATTGCCCATCTCTAATCCTGATATTAAGTGTTGAATTAGACATAATAACATAATTAGAACAAACAATTACATTTTTAATGGATTGAAGAGGAGGCTTGTAGGAGTGGGGTTTGAATAGTTGTCCTTTAAGGATTTGAGAGTGATATTTCAGGGCTGCACTTTCAAAGGAAGTCATTTTCAATTTTCTCTTGAAAACTACAAATATTACTTGTTAAACATTTATATTTTGGGATATTAAAAAAAAAGAAAGAAAAGAAACGCAACTTAAACAGCATAACTTGCAACTCAAACCTTGTAAAAATCAAAATTTTTAAGGTAAGATTTCTGTGGTCTTTAAAAGCAAAAGTAAAAGGACGAACGCTTCCACTGAGAGGTGATCAGCTGAATGGAAGTGGTAAGTTCCCGTACTGAAGTCCAGTGATATTTATCTGGTTGTCCTTAAGTAACATGACAATTTCAAAACAAGAAATTTTGTTCCAAAGTCGAGGAAATCTAAATGAGAAAAATACGTTCATAATTCTGGGACCTCAGTACCTAATTTAGAGTATTATCTTATAAAAGCAAGAATGCTTTGACTTTTCTTCATGTTTCCTTCATTGTAAAATCTATTTGTGTTAATATTGAGCATCACTGTTAGGAAAATGAGGATTAATACCCTGAGTAAATCTTGTTGCTGATCGCTGAATGCAGGGTTTCTGAATGCAACATGAGAACCAGTCCAAGGAGTAATCTAGGCGCCAGAGGAATAATTCAATCGATATTAACAAAAATCAGAAAACCAGAAGCCAGGAAGTGGGAGCTTCAGACATCCACAGAACACGCTGTGAACACCAAAGGATTGCTTAACAGGTGCAGAATATCATGCATTCACCTCACTTGACCTCAGCCTGGATTTAGAATTTATATCTTAACATCCTGGATGTAGGAATCCCAATGGTTTGTCAGCCAGCGGAGCAGAAATGAAATAATGGTGTCAGGAGACCCTAGAAATGATGAAAGAATAGAATAAGCAGAAACAAAGGCAGGAGAAGATGAGGGATAAGCAGACCCATCCATCTAGAAACAGAAGGTATAGGAAAGTCCTGTCATGAAACTGAAAAGAAATGGAAGTCCCAGCACCCTCAGTGCTGCAGGCTGGAGGAAGCAGAAGGAAGGTAATAAGGATCATCTGGGGCAAGGAAGGAGTAGTGGTTTCTGCAGGTTCCATGATGGGTAACCAAAAGTATCTTAATATGTCTCCAGTTGAGCACCGCATTTACTGTTCTCACTCAGTGAGAAAGGCTTTTGACTCTCCTTCTCAAATAGTTGTAGCTATAGGTTGAAGCATACAGCTGTGTAACTGCACTGACATTTTCTGGCAGTGATAAGAAACAGATTCTGATTATGTGTTCATAATTTCTTCTGGGCTCATTTTGGTATAAATTCTAACTAATTAAAACTTGGCTTCTGTTCCTGTTAGAAAATGCTTGCTCGTCTTGTGCTGGGAAGCAAAATAATACCAGGACTTACGGGTAAAAAATTGAACTATTGCCGAAGACATTTTTTTGTTGCAGTTCCCGGAAGAAAATGCTGTCCAAGCCATAGCAGTCATTAGGGAAAAAAGTTCTTGAGCAAAATCATAGTAAAATGCATCGTTAATCATAACCCACCCACATCCAGGCACCATATCACCAGACGCTTTGCTGGAGGAAAGATCAGTACCATTGATATTCATGATTCATTACATCCAAGGGTTAGAAGTTTTAAAGAGTCAGTTGTGATCACATGTTATGACCAGCATTGTGACACTGACCACTGAATTTCCCTAAATTGACTTCTGTTTGGATTAGAGCTTATCTTTTAGAAAAACATCCAGTTTTGATTCCACATATCCAGCAAGGGACCATTCATCACAGCCTGCATTAAGTTGTTCCCTTCATTAATTATACTCACAGCTAACAGTTTCCTGTTAGAAGACATGCATTACTTTGCTCTTGATCTTAACACTTCCTTTTGCAGACAGAAACGTCTCATGCTCCTTTCTGCTCTGAAGCATTGGCAGCTTTGTCTGAAGTCTGTTGGGCATTCGCTTCTTTTCTTGCATAACCTGCGGTCTTCGGAGAAGTTCCAATTTATGGTGTTAATTACAGTCTGTCTAACAATCCAAGAAACCTTCAGAAGCATCCCTCCTCAAGTCTCACTATTGCTGTGATACAAACATGTTAGCATGCTCTGGCTAGGAATTATCATTCTGATGGTGTGTGCATGGCCTCTGCTTTTCATTCATGCTGCTTTCACCTTGTCACTCATGTGTCCACCTCTTTGATTAGCTCTGGATGGAGGCTGTCAGAAGGCTGTTATTGCTGTGTCAAAAATAAGTCTTAGTAGTGTCTAGCACATTGAGGTTTGCCACTGGGTTGTGCTTAGAGCTTCTGAGCATTAATCATATTTCCAGATGTGGTGGTCACAGTGAGGTATCTTTGTCTTTGCAGTTTTGGCATAGTTGGGCGGTGCTTACAATATAGATTATGCTACAGAATTGAAATGTGTTGATACTAGAGACTGCGCAACAATAAATTTGTAACATTCGTAGGATTTCCAGTAGAAACAATGTCTTGATCAAGCAGCTTGCCAGTCACCTTCAGTCAAAATTTGGTGAGGGGATAGAGTGCGCTCTCAGCAAGTTTGCTGACGATACGAAGCTGGGAGGAGCAGCTGGCACACCAGAAGGCTGTGCTGCCATTCAGTGAGACCTGGGCTGGCCAGAGAGTTGAGCAGAGAGGAACCTGATGAGGTTCAACAAGGGCAAGCATAGAGTGCTACACCTGGGCAGGAATAACTGCATGCATCAATACAGGTCAGAGACTGACCTACTGGAGAGGAGCTCTGCAGAAAAGGACCTGGGTGTCCTCGTGGGCAACAGGTTGGCCATGAGCCAGCAGTGTGCCCTTGTGGCCAAGAAGGCCAATGGTGTCCTGGTGCATTAGAAAGAATGTGGCCAGCAGAGTTAAAGAGCGGATCTTCCCCCTCTACCCTGACCTGAGGAGGCCACCTTGGAGTACCATGTCCAGTTCTGGACTCTTCTATTCAAGAAGGACAGAGAAAAGAGTTCAGCAGAGGGCTACAAAGATGATTGGTGCCTGGAGGATCTCTCTATGAGGAAAGGCTGAGACACCTGGGACTGTTTGGCCTGGAGGAGAGAAGACTGAGGGAGGATCTTATCGTTGCTTCTTAATATCTAAAGGACAGATGTCAAGAGGATGGCACTTTTCAACAGTGCCTGGTGACAAGACATGAGTCAATGGACACTAACTGGAAAGTCAGAATTTCCATACAAACATGAGGAGGAAATTATTTACTCTGGGGTAAGAGAGCACGGGAAGGGGCTGCCCAGAGAGGCTGCGGAGTCTCCTTGTCTGGAGATGTTCAAGACCTGTCTGGTTGCCTACCTGTGCAATCTGCTGTAGGAAACCTGCTTTAGCAGAAGCTTGGTCTGGGAAATCTCCAGAGATCCGTTCCGAGCCCTATAGTTCTGTGATTCTGTGGTTATGCCATCATTTGCAAAGCTCTAGGTTGGGTTGGCCAAGCTCCCACTGTGGCTGCGAGCAGACATGCTAAAGAGTCACCATTTATGCCTCACAAATCTGCACACACTGCCATGTATGTAATGCAGCTTAGAGGTCATCAGGTCTTACAGGCTGTTGTACACTGGACTAGCCTGTTGTGGGTCTATTGCCTGTCCTTTGAGCACTGCCATGAATGAGGACCATCAGCAGTTGTACACGTCCCTCACTGCAGTTCAGAGGTGAACCTAGCAGCCAGGCAGACTACATCTTGTGTCATGAGCCCAGAATGGAATTTCTGCCAAACCTGAGAATGAGGATTCTGTGTATCAACCGGAGTGGTGGCAGGATGCACCAGTTAGGTAGGAATCTGGGCTGGCTCGACTTTGAAGAAATGCCCCTAACCGCATTGCAGATTTCTGCAGAGCTTCCATAATGGCTGGATGTCAGGTTACCTCACAAAGCCATGATCTTTTCTTTGTCATTTTGTGACTACACTAAATGGTGAGATGTCAGTGCTAACGAACTGATAAACACATTAGCCAGATTGTTTCTTTGTCAGTTGCTGAGAGGTTCAGAAGGTAGAAGTTCCCTGGCTGGAGGCATAATACGCTTTTGAGTAAATTCAGCTTAGCTCACTTTCCCGGCAAAGCTGTGTCCTGATGTGGTTTTGGAATTTATCAGCTGACACCATACCAAATTGCCCAGAGAAGCTGTGGGTGCCCCATCCCTGGAGGTGCTCAAGGCCAGGTTGGATGGAGCCCTGGGCAGCCTGATCTGCTTGGTAGCAGTCAGCACACAGTAGAGGGGTTGGAACTGGTTGGGCTTTAAGGTCCATTTCAAGCCAAGCCATTCTGTGATAATGTGACATACTTCTTAGTCCATGTCCAGAGTTACATGCAGTAATGATACCCACCCAGCAGAGTACTAGAGTGACGTGAGAACCAGATCTGGGTGGAATGGCAGCATGCTCTTTCCATGCTCTGATACTGCAAACCAGAGGTCCCAGCTGGGGCAAGCTGCATACTGGATCCTTTTCCCTCCCAGCAGACAAGCTGAACAGTGCTTGTGTTTGCTTTAGGGAAGAGGATAGCTGTGGGGATGTTTTAAATTAAACTATGAAGCAGTCTGGTTAACTTTTTTGCTGAGGTGGTAGTAAATATTAAGTTGCACCATACGTTTTTTCTGTCTGAATCTCAAATTCTTTGACATTACAAGTTACATCAGTAATACAATTGGATTTCTGACATGTTTTATTTTTCCCTTGTGGATGGGACCTTGAAAAATCCCCCAAAAGTTGCTAAGTTGAGCATCGGAAAGGCCAAGCATTTGTATCTGAATGTACACACGTCAGTAAGGTGTAGCTGCATCTCACCTCTAAACCACTTCTTAAGGTGTCAGGATGCAAATTTAGGAGTTTGGCCTTAAGCAACAGCGTTTCAATGTTTTTGTTCTAAGTGCACGGTCTGCAGTGTTTGTGGTTGCAACAAACAGCGATCTTTGCTTTCGATACAGCTGGAGCTGGTCCAGCTCTCCTCTGCTGTCCATGTGTAGGCTCCCGCGCACCATTCCAGAAGAGAGGCTGTTTCCCACATTTGTCCCACTTGCAAACAGCAAAACAACTCAGTTGTCTTCAAGTGGCGTTTTACAACGAGTGACTTTTTAATAGTACATCGTATCCTTATCTTCACAGGAATTTTGTGGCAATTGTGAAGCAGTTCAAAGCTTATTAGTTTTATTTGCCTTTTAATGCTGGACCTGCTAAGAGGATTCTTTTTTTTCCTGCCTGTGATGTAAGAAATGTTAAACACCATCTGAGGAAGACGCACTGTTATTTATAGGTAAATCCAATTACTCAGTTAGCAAACGGATCTTAAAAATAGCTGTAAGAAGTGGTCATTCATACATTTTCCAGCAGCTGAGTGCTGCTTTCTCCCATGAAGAGCATCCTTTCTGGTGAATCGATTGGTGAGAATTCAGTGTTGGGAAGGAGATCTGTTAGGATAACTTTGTCATGTGTCGTAGGTAGCAGACAAATCAGCACTTATTGAGCCACTCTGTAATTGCATTAGTCTGTAAACTTCTGCTGGCCTGATTTCCTCTCTTATTAAACTGAATGAGAAGAGTTGGAGACTTGCTCGGGTACTTGCACGCGTAGATTAGAGATTTCCTTTTTTGGAAGTTTGTTCTACTGGCTTGTTTTTCCATTAAAAATAAGACATGTTTTTGGTCTGGTGCTATTTTTTGTTCTGCCAGAAAACTGTAATGCATTAAGCCCAGCATGTAAAAAATGTTCAGAAATCTTTGTTTGTTCTACACTAAGTTTATTTATAGCTCGAAGATCTCTCATAATAAGGTCTGCCAGCATTAAGTCATTATAAACAGTATAAACTGAGTTCTAATACTAGCTGTTGTATTTGTTTTTCTAGTTTGTAACTAATTTAGGTCCTTGCCTTATTTTGAATGTGTCAATTTTGATAAATGATATTCAGCTGATAGGGCACCCACTACTCTGCTGTCTGTCAGTTAGTGACTTGCAGAACATTAAAAAAGGAAAAAGAACATGCATGTTTATCCTCCTCATAATCATTTCTTTCCAAACAAGGAAGTTCTTGTGAACCTGTCAGTCAGTCATAGAAATCACCAAACTACTTGTCATCAGGGGCAAAAAAGTGCTGCATCAGTTCTTATTGCTGTGTGAAAACCAGCCTGAAGTTTTCTCCTTTGTCTTGAGTTCTGTTCTCTTAAGAAGCCACCTGGGGCAACACCATGATCCAGGTGCTCATGCATTCTTCTGGAATCTGAGGCAGGAGGTGGGAGCTGGGTGCCAGGAGCTGCTCTGCTGCTTCAGCCCTAGCTCTGCTGTACCCCTCCGAGCAAGCGTGCAGCCAGGGTTTGTCCCAGATCTGTGTGGCCAAACGGAGAACCCTGCTCAGACAAACACCAAACAGTGGTCCAAAGTTCAATCTCCCAGCCTGGAAGTGATTGCAACTCCAGTGCTTTCATGGTAGCTGTTAATAAGGCATCTGAAATCTTGGCATCAACCCCTTCCTGCAGTCTAAAGCCCCATTTACTCACCAGTCAATCAAAATAGAGGGAATGAGAAATAAAGTGAATTTAATTCTTGATCTGCAGTTGGGCACAATGTCCACCAGGGTTAGCCAATGCCTTTCGCATGGCTATCTGCTCACCTGGTGAGAGAAGAGGGACCAGTGCACTGCCCTAGCAGGGGCTCATACATGAGCATTTAGCTTTCCTCTGCTGGACAGAACGTGCCAATCAGCCAGAAAAGCTTCTGACTGCACATACACTGTGAATAGAATCTTTAAAACATTCATTAAAATGTTTAGTGAGGGATGTAGAGGTTTTCTCTTTCCAGTAGGATAAAGACCTCTAGGCAAGAACAATAACAGAAAAAAAACAAAATCTGAGCAGAATATCTATAGACTGCGCTGCCACTGTGCTTTTCTTTTTTTTTTTTTTTTTTTTTTTTTTTTTTTTGAAACCTCTGTAATGTTGCTCCAAAATACAGCACTAGCATGAGAAATTTCTCCTGAACACCTCACGGCATTTTACTGATAGTCATCCTTCCCAGTGTTTTGTTGTGTTCATGTAGGTGGAAGGCTTCAAAATGAGCGAATTTTGCCTGAGTTTGATGCAAGAGCGAAAACCTGTGAACACAGGCGTGGTTTCCCTCTCTGATGGCCACGTGTCCCTTGATGGTGCTCTATTCACTGGACAGTAATCCAGCCCACCCTACCTGTTTTTGCTGCTTGTTTGCGCTTCCTCTCTTCCTTGCCCCATGTTAAAATTCCAAGTAACATTTTGGCCCTGTTTACTTAATTACAAGAAGAGATTTCCTGCCTGCAGGGAGAAGAGGTGCTGGCCCAGAGCTGTTCACTAGCAGCTCCTGGGTAGAGCAAAGTGGACACATCTCAGAGCCTTTTTGGCATCCTGAAGGCAGCTTTACATTGTTTCTGCTTGGTAGCTGCCTTAAGCAGCTCCTTAATCAGGAGCTGAACATCCACAGCATTAGTTAGGTGCATGAGTGGTTGAGTGGTCTTTCAAGGAAGACAGGCGTTTTAAAGAAGCTTGATTGAGATAATTTTGTAAAATTGAGGTAATTTCTGAAAATGTTGTGCAGCGCTGAAGTAGCTGCTGTGTGGTTTGAGGTCTCTTTATGGGGAAACTGGAGAAATGCAAGGTGTTGTTCTGACCATCATCCCTGCAACAGAAGGGGAGATACGTATGGACTGTATGGGTTTCTCGTTGCACCTACTTTTTCCTGGTTATGTCCTTAATACACACCATTGCAATGGCATCCCATGCTGCCTCTGTGATTCATTATGCACATAGGAATACGGGTTGGAAAGAGCTGGGCAGCTTTCTGCAGACCTACAGGTTGCCATTGGAATCACCTATATGGGCACATGCATAGCTGCATGAGATGATGCTTGGCTTCAGTCACCCTCTGGCCCCGCAGCAATTACCACCAGAGGACTGTTCCCCCTCCAGTTTCCCCTAGCTATACAAAATGCCAGGAGGAGGAAGAGGTGAGACCTGGAGATACGATCTCTGTGACTGCCGGGTGTGCCAAAGCTGGGAGAGCTTCCCGCAGCCCAGCAAGCAGCTGCGGGTGGGACACACCACCTAGTGCAATGTTTGCAATTGCTTTCCAGAGCCCAGCAGCCTTGTTAGAGCCTTAATTTGCTAAGCAGCTGGGTTGAGCCCAAGAAATCATTATGGGTTGATTTTATTGTTTGCTGTCTCTATTGTAACATGAGGAGGGAATTAATAACAAATGTCTCAGTGTTGATGTTTGCATAAAGTGTGAGATAGCATATCAGCTTAGAGACCAACACATTACCCCAGACTGCAGCTGAACTGTTCGAAATTCAAACCAGGAGGACTGCTGGCAGTTTATGAGCTGTGCTTCAGTGTCACATTCTGAGTGCAGTCCATAAACAGAACCTCAGCAGAAGTCAGCTTATTTAGAAGTGGGATGAGCCAGTTCAAACCACAGTACATGTTCCATTACATGATGCTGCATGGAAGAGCATGGCCTGGTGGACTCATCACCAACTCTTACACCGAGATGCAAGCAGATGGTAGATGGAGGAAGTTGGAGAGGGAACAGTGACAAACGACACTGAAGAGAAAGCTCAAGGGAAAACCAAGACCAGTAAAAGGAAGAGAAAACTGTGGAAAAACCCAGAAAAGAGAAATTGTGGACACGTGTTGATGTGTGTGGTCATCATTCCTAGCTCTGCAGCTTCCATTTCTCTATTAGAAGCAGCCCTCCCACGGAGCCACTGCAGTGCTCACAACTGCCCAAGAGAAACATGGCAGAAATGGTGAGAGGTCTAGTATCGTGTCTCGGGGTCTCTTGCACAGTTGGCAAGACTTCTGTCAGTGGTGAATGTCTTAGTGAATATGTATGGCTTGAAGATCATAGAATCATAGAATGGCTTGGGTTGGAAGGAACCTCAAGGATCATCAAGCTCCAACCTTCCTGCCACAGGCAGGGCTGCCAACCTCCACATCTAATACTAGACCAGGCTGCCCAGGGCCTTATCCAGCCTGGCCTTGAACACCTCGAGGGACTTGGCATCCACAACCTCTCTGGGCAGCCTGTTCCAGCACCTCACCACTCTCTCAGTACAGAAATTCCCCCTGATATCCAACCTAAATCTTCCCTCCTTCAACTTAAAACCATTTCCCCTTGTCCTGCCATTATCTACCCTTGTAAAGAGTTGACTGCCCTCCTGTTTGTAGATTCCCTTCAGGTGCTGGAAGGCTGCAATGAGGTCACCCCGCAGCCTTGTCATCTCCAGGCTGAACAAGCCCAGCTCCCTCAGCCTGTCTTCGTAGGGGAGGTGCTCCAGCCCTCTGATCATCTTTGTGGCCCTTTGGCCTACAGCAGTGCACCCAGCAGTCATGCCCCATGTAGACATGGCAGAGCACCTGGAGAGTGAGTTTTGGCAACTGAGAAAACCACCGTGTTTCTTCTCACTTTTTGCCCCTAGGCATGTCAACTGCTGCAACTGCATTTGCTAGATCTGGCTAACTGTGATTATGAGGCATTCTGGTGGATCATTTTAAAGAAACTCGTCTGTCTCTGTAAGGCCAGAATCCCCTGATTTCCAATGAAAAGGTATTTAGTTGAAATGTAAAAGGCATTGAAGAGGGAGCATTCCCAGTCTGAATTCAGTGGAACCATTTCTCCATGATATAATGTCTCTGGCACACAACCCTCGAATTTCAGAGAGCTTCAAAATGAATATTGTGCATTCACAATGAGTGTTCAAGGTGTTCACAACTACTGCCATGTATTTTGTCAAAATGATGTAGTCAAGTCTTACAGCAAGGGAATACCAAAACTGTTAAAAAACTAGTGGGAGGAGGGAGAAGTAGATGAACAGGTTTTCCCCAGATAAGCCTCAAGTTAATAAACTGGTTCAGCCAAAAGCATGAGATCTGTATGGTATGACCTGAGGTCTGTCAATACCTAATACTTTGTAATGTGTCTAGGGCCTCGTTTTTGCTATCTGGATTGAATCTCTAGTGAAAGGAAACCGACAAATATGGCAGAACAGTCCGATAGGATATTACTCATAGAAGTTGTCCTATGAGCTCTCTTAATTTCACAGGAGTAGAGATTTACATAAGAGTTTTTCACCATCAGTCTTTAAATGAGCAGAAACAGATGTGTAAGAGAATAACATTGGAGAACAAATAATCATCAAAAATCATGTTGTAATGCACTTACATGATAAAACGAAAGCTCTCCAACATATTTAATGAATTAACCATTTAGTATCTTTATCTTCAAAACCCTCTCTGTAACAAGGTTTTGGTATTATACATCTTTGACTTCAATTGATTTTTCCTTTAAAAATGGACGTGACTTCAGTAGTCTCAGGTACACTTCACAATGAAGTATGTGTACAACCATAGGTGCATATCTCGACTTTCAGAACATATTGCCTTTCCTTATGATTGTATGAATTTTAGGTGTATATTTTCCTGACTGGTCTTAGAACATGTTGCCTGGGAATTTCTTGTATCTGTGTGCCCCAAAATGGAAATGTTCCTTCAGCATTCTTCATGTGAGTCTCCCAAGTGTGAAAGGCAGCTGAGATATTTCTAAGCCAGCATTTTTTTAATAAGAAAATATTATTGCATCAGGAGGAGTATGCTTATAGTGGACCATAGTGCTTTTTCAGCGCATTTGCTGTTGGCAAGCCCATTCCTGTTTTTTCCTGTTTGCTTTGATAGCTGAATCTTATCTCAGAAGGCAGTGCAACTTCAGGGGGATCCTGTACGCCCAGAATTCATCTTCTGCCACAGCTTCACCTGCCTAGAGAGAAATTTGCACTGATTAATTACTTGAAGAGTTAAGTAAGTTTTAACACTGTGTGTAAGATGTCATTCTGGAACCATGTTTATACCTCTTTGCACACTGCCATCAATTTGGAGAAGCTTGGTTTTATAGCGGGCATCATCATAAGAAATTTATAATAGGTAGGAAAAGAAGCCAGTGCCTTGACGGAAACTTACAGGTTGGGCCCTGTTGGAAAAGTCAGTAGTTGCCTTTAAATACTAGAAAATACAGTGCAGCTAAGGACTGCATGTTTGTGTTTCTGAAGATTCCTTACTATTTCCTGATATGCCTTTGCCCATTTGATAAGCAGCAGAGCACCCACCTTGGTTTGTTGGTCTGGAGTCTTTCTGTATGGCAGCATCCTTTGTGTGTGTTGGAGGTATGCTTACGATTTAAGCTACGAATAGTAGACATTTTACTTCTGTCTGTTTATCCCACACCTTTCACAGAATTGCAAGTTTGTGGATTTGTGAAAGGTTGTAGTGAAGTGGACATAAACCAGTCTTTTAGACCAGGAATAGCCTTCACGTTCACTCCTCAGTGAAATGCAGGTGTTTTTCAGGGAAAGTGCATGAAGAAAGTTTTGACCCCGCTGAAGAAATACTAGCTCCTGTAACCCTGAGATATCTTCTGTGCTTTGTCTGTGCAGAATATGTAACACCAAGCTTAAATGCTCAGATTTAGTTTGAATGAACAGAAATCAACATGCATAACTGATTGGCAGGGCTGGGAGTTACCTAAACGTTCTGTTCTGTTTTAAAACAAACATTTTTCTGTTGGCTTTTTCAGAATTCCCAAGCATCTTTGTTTCCAGCCACCTTATCTAAACAAATCAAAACAAACTGTGCATGCATTCCTTGCTACCACAATAAGTGGCTTGTTTTTAACTTCTTTTCTTTTTCTTTTATTTTTTCTTCCCACCTTTTCCTTTCCGTTAGCTTGAGGAATGGCTTCATCATGTAAGGCGGTGGATCAAGTGCTAACAATATTTAAAATCAGTCACAGGGAAGCTTTTTCAAGCTTTTCAGGGACAGGAGCCTGCACAGCACAGTTCCCATGGGGCTACAGGCACAGAGCTGCCCTGTGACCCCTTGGGTATCCACTTGGCAGTGGGGAGCACGAAGCAGCTGAAAAGGGCTTAAGCGGTGCAAAGTGGCTTCCTGCTCTTCTACTGGGACCTTGGGTCATGCCAGCTTGAATTACCTCACCTTTACCACAAACCAGAAACTCAACTGCTCGCTTACCTCTCTGATCAGGGGTGCTGAGACAGGGAAAGTCTTTCCCTTCATACATAGCTTGCAACAAATATTAAGTGATTTGTTATTTCTTTTTCTCTTAATTCTTTTTTCTTTTTTTTTTTGCTTGAGAAGTAGACACAGAGATGAACAACAAACATTTACTGTAAGTATATGAGAAACACAGCTTCAGTAGTGGCATGCTGTATGACCTTTCTAACTTGTTTTTCCAGACATCATCTTTCCATGACACCTTGTACTGTCAGCTGATTGGCATTTGTGACTCCAGCCCTTGTAATTTTGACAAGTTACTTTACATTTTCTGTGCTGGGAGTAGTAAGCGTGGCACATGCTACTTTCTGTCTGAATTGATAATGCCCCTGAGCCCTAGTTTTTAGGGCAGTCAAGTATGAATGTGTCTTTTAAGAAGTTTTACCTGTTCAGCATAGGAAATACGAAAGATGCACACATTCAAGCCAAACAGCATCAAGAAGGGCCTCCAGTATTCTGTGGGTTGAGCTGAGCACAAACTCATGGTTCTCCCCATAGCTGAAGGTTTCTGATGTGCAAGTCCTTGTATTATGCAGCCCATCTGTCCACCATGAACACACGTACTTGTGAGTATGAGTACATGCTCCCCACCTTGAGTCACCCATAAGATGCAAAGCACATAAAACAAGGTAAAAAACAAGGGCTGTGTGCTCCCACGTCAAGCTTTGATGTGATATTTCCTTGTGGAAATGTATTTTGGTGGCTATTTTTTGACAGTTAACTCTGAGTAGCTATTCTCCTGCTGTTTTTTTCTGAGGTTTGGGTGTCCATGAAGGGGTCTGTGTTGGAGAGTTTTGGGATGTCCTTGCAGCCTATCCACAGAAACTGGTTCTATTTCTGCCTGATTCTGGTTGTCTTCATAAGAACAGTAGGTCTGGTTACAGCACCAGGGGAAATTAAACTGACAGAGCCAATTTGTTCTCATGAAATAAATAGAAGTGGCCTTTGGGCTTAAAGCGCGTGATTTCCGCATCTGGAGAAGGAAGAACAATTAAGATTGCTCACCAGATTAAATTCTTTGTAATTGCCGGTTATTAAATAGCTGCTGGAACATTAGGAAATATCCAAGAAAACTATTTATTTTTCAAAAGCGTTTTTATATTTATTATAAAAGGCGAGACAGACTTTTGTCAAATCGACTTCCGTGGATGCAGATATGTTGGTTTCCCTGCTGAAAACTGAAAATCAGCTGATGAACAGGACCCATGGCCAGCATCACAGTGGGGTGGCAGGAAGGCAGGGGAGGGAGGACTGCAGTGTTATTCCCTTTTAACATGGTGAAAATGCTGAAGGATGGAGAAATTAAGTGAAAAGACACAGAATCAATCAGTGACAGGGCTGACATTAAACTGAAGAGGTCTGACTGTATTCCTTATGGCTGTCATTTTATGCCGGATTTCTTGTACATGGCATCGTCTGACCTTCACACCCATATTTATTTCTCAGACAGCTTGGTAAGGTAGTGTTATAGAGAAAGTATTAAAAAGGAGAGGGAGATCCTTTAAATGCTTATCAGTCATTAACAGTCTCGTGCTCAGGCACCACTTCTACTTCGCATAGCCAGCTCTGTGGGGCACTTTCCATTTTACAGTAAAATTTGGCTCAAGCAGATATCTGGAAATAATACAGCTTGAAGATAATGAGTTGAAACGGTGACGCTGGTCTCTTAAGACGTTCCTTCATGCGCAGGAAAGTTTGCAGTGCTACAGAGGAGATAACCCTTTGTCTAATAAGATGGGTGTTGTGAAGAGACCATCGTTACAGATTGAGGTGAGGGAACACTTCTGGTATTTGTGTTTTCTTCCACTGTTGCATCATAACCAGAAATTGCAACCAGCATCTATAACCTGAGATGTCTGGCTCCCAGGAACATTTGCAGCATGTATTGTGCCCTATATACCATGTCCTGTCACATATCTTGAATGTCTGCCAGTGAGAGCTGCTTTGAACTGAAGATGTCTTGCTGAGTTATAGACTGAGCTGGTTGGTCAAACTCTTGCTTATGCATTTTATCTGCCTGTACAAGTGGCTTCTGGTATGGAGTGAGGCAGTCTTGCAGCCAGGTGGAGTCTGGGTTCTTTTAGCCTTTCTCATTGAAAAGTTTAATTCAGCACTAAAACCAGGTACAGCTTGCCATTGTGAAAGACAGGTTTGGCTTCAGACTTGAGCATCCTCAGGCCCACAGATGAAAATAATGAGCTGCTCACCTCACACTAGCTTTTCATATGCGGAGATCCAGATAGAGCTTTAATATATGTATGCTGCAAATTTGGAAGATTTAGAGGCCTGAAACAGGTAAATCACTTTGAAATTATTTTTTATTAATAGTACAGTAATTCGTAGGTTGTCTTCATTGTTAGATAGTTTAATACATATTCCATACTTAATTATTTTGAATCTCTATGCTAATGAGTGAGAAGTACTTTCATAAACACAGTCGCTTCTCAGTGTCCTGAGCAGAGAGGTGTCACTGGAAAAGAAACTGACCCTACCAAAAAAAGCAATACACAACATGCTTTGTGGGGCAGGTATAGATTGTTGTTTGAAGCCAGATGGTGATGCAGTGTGAGGCTGAGGTCACACCATGATCTTGTTTTTGCAAATACTGAGGCCAGCTCCGCTCTGTCATTTGTAATCTTGATATCTCCAGAAAACAATATGTGCTGCTTGAGTCTGCGGTGTTCATACAATCTTCACTGTATTTCAGTCTCCCTACACTTGCTGCCTTTTGGTACGGTTATCATAGAATCATAGAGTCATTAGGGCTGGAAAAGACCTTTATGATCATCCTGTCCAGCCACCAACCGATCCCCACCATACCCACTGAACCGTATCCCTCAGTGCCATATCCAGATGTTTCTCCCGCGCTTTCAGGAACAGTGACTCAACCACCTCCTTGGGTAGCCTGTACCAATACCTCACCACTCTTCCTGAGAAGAAATTTTTCCTAATACCCAGCCTGAACCTCCCCTGGCTCAACTTGAGGCCATTCCCTCTCCTCCTTATGTGGAAGACCCAGGAGTTTCGTGCTCATAGCAATGCTATAGCTTAAAAAGTACACATGCCAAGTCTTCTTGAACATCAAAAAGTGAGGAGGAATAACTTTTAAAGTGTTCTTGAACTACTCTGAGATAGACGTCTGTTATTTTTATTCAAATTCTGATCATTCAAGCCATTTAAAGTTTCTTTTCAGGCGTTTTACTGCCACCAAGGAAAATATTTGAAGTGGACCATATGAATGGTCCATATGAAAGTACACGGTATTTCCTGTCAGTTTAGGCTCAAGCAAAGCCACTCTAACCTCTATTTTGGGACAGGCGTGTGGAGTGAAAATGGGCCTTTCTTTCTGTGAGAACCTGACTTCCATTCAGTTGCATTAGATGTATTCAACAGGTGACAAGAAGCTTCTTGCCTACCCCCTGTAAGGCTGTGGAGACTTGCCTCATTTAGCATGGCTGTGCATCAGATGAGAAGTGAGCTACCACCTGTAGCAGTGCTGTCGGGTTTGGTTGTTGCTGGTAAGGGATGCCTGTTATTTCCCTCTGCTGATGCCCTTGGTCAGACGTGGTCAGCAGCTGTGCATACATCCAGCCACATCTACAGTTTCATGGACCATCTATCATCAGCTGCAGTGGCTCCCCCAGCTCCAAAACCCTAGCTGCCCAAAGTGTTCTTCAGACGCCAGACTGCACTGAAGCATGTGGGATGTGCCAGCAAGTTTCTTCAGACCTGCCCAATTTTGAACACATTTAGATTCCTCCTTAAAACAAAGCAGGAAAGGGAGAGGCTGAAGAACAGAAGCAGCAGGAAAACAAATTAATATATTGTACTTAGTTCACCAGATGTGGATCAGTAAAGTGTTCCATTCCAACCCTGAAGCTGCATCATCTGTAGCAACATGTGTAAAGTCACCCTAAATTCAATCCATTTAAACCTGAAGTTAGCTCACACTTCTAGGTTTAACTGCTGAGCCCCCAGGAAACCTAATCCTGGGGTACTCAAATGTCAAAGACCACAGGCAGCAGCAGTGAGCAAGTGTGGGGTTGTAGGAAACACTGTGCCTTTTTCCCAGTCTCCCTCCCTTATAATTGTTTTATAGTGTTTTATCTGCAGTTATTTCTCCTGTGGCAGGCACATTTCCTGCAGGCGCAAAGACCATGCCCTGCTCTGCGTCTCCTGAAGCAGGAGGTTACCCAGGGTGCCCTAAGCATTTTGGTTCATACTTCAGCTTCTGCTGCGGAAAGGGCAAAGTCAATCCTTCCCTATTTCCTAGCAGGTAAAAACTGCTGCTAATTACTGTATAGAGCTTGTGAAGTCTGCACTTTCCCAGTTACTGGAACGGGTGTTTTCCTCTTAAAACAGGCTCTTTGTGTAAATGGGCTGGGGGTGTGGGCTGCCTCGTTTTCTGGAACCAGCCCTCCCTCAGCCCCTCACGTCACAGCCCTGTAGCACGCAGGAGAAGGAATTTGACCTAACAAGCCAAAAATAGTGACCGCTCCTGTGGAAAACGGCATTTTTTGGTTTTGCTTCAGTGTTTGCAGGAACACAGAAAGAGAGAGAGAAAGGGTAAGCTAAGATTTCTGACCTGTGACTTATGTCCACTGCACCTTATCATTTCAGTGAGGGAGGGACGCTTAAAATAATTAGTCACTTTTCCTGCAGTCGCTGTGGATGGAATTCATCACTCTGTGGCTGGGGTGCTCAGCGCAACACCAGGAGGAGCTTCCAGAAGTTTGCGACTTTCTATTTATGCTTGGTGCAGAAGAGTATTGGTTCCGGAGATGAAAAATACTGTTGTGTATACATCCAGTGCATGTGATAACCAGGAATACCATCTGCGCCTGCAGTACCTGCATCCTTCAGTCAATACTAGCAAAATATTTTTGGCTGAATCCTTTGATTGTTCTGGAGGTATGTTGCTCACTGGTCAAGTGTGTTATCATCCTCGCCACTGCAAAATAAACTTCAGCTGGTAGGTTTATGTGTTCATCCTCATTGTTCCATTTTTCAGCACTGAAGGAATAAAGCCTGGTGCTGCAAGCAGCCACGTAGAGCAGCAGCAGCATTCCTGGTTTCTATGGCACTTGGTGCACACTGTGACACTTAGCTGCGCCTGCCCCTGGAGAGCACGGTCTTTGGCTCCCAGAAAAGGGAGAAGGGTGCTTTTCCTATCAGATAGCAAATTCTCTGAGAAGTACAGTGAAAGCAACCCTTTCTATAACAGCTCCCCAGACTGCATGACCTTGGAACATTAAATGAATTAAGCAATATTTGTTTATTTTTTCTGTGATTAAGGAAGAAGAAAACCCACACCGAGGGGCTGGAGCCTCCTCAAACAGCAGTTTGAGCTGGAGTATTTGGTTCGTTTAGCACCATTTTTCCCCACCATTATCTTAATTCTCCAATTGCTGAAAGAGCTAGTAATGAATGTTTTAATCAAATAATATCCTAATGTAGTCCAGATGTGTAGATGATCATTTAATCAGTGGTTTTTTGACAGGAGCAGAAAAAATAATGAGCCTTTGGTTGGAAGAGGAGAGGAGAGCAGGGGCAGAGGGATGGGACGTAGTAGGTGCTGAAAGGGAATGTCTTATTCCCTGGTGTTTGTCAGCTGCCTTTTTCCCAAGTAAGGAATTTGAAAAAGTATCTAGTCCAAGTCTCACTTTCATTGAAATATTCTCCTGCAAGAGACAGTGAGATGGCCGTAGTGCTGGGCTTGTGATGTGAGTAAAGCTCAGATGAAGTTGCCAAATGCTCGCAGTGCCAGGCTCACACAGGGACAGCAATGGCATGTGGAGAGATTACTAACATCCTCCTCCTTAGAAATTGTAGACAGTTGGCCTCTTAGTAGTAAAACTGTTCTCTAGAATCTGTAGAGTCTGTCCTCTTCTGCTGTTCACTATTACTAGGTGCTGGCGGAAATGCTGTGTTAGACTCCCCTGGTCCTCTTGGCTACCTTGAATTCATATTTACCAATAGCAATTTTGTTTTATGAGTGTTCGCTTTTGAATAGGTATTCTTGTACATGTGTCATCCAGAGAATTACACTGTATGTATACCCATAAAGAAAGAGTCCTATGAATTGTGTTCCACCAGTGACAAGGTTTTGGCTCTTGTATAAAATCTGTAGCTTGTAGCCCAAATACTGTTGTCACCATGTGATGTTTCTGGTAAAAGAGACTGGAGTTGGAGCACTGACGCAGGCTGCCCAGAGAGGTTATAGAGTCTGCTTCTATGGAGATATTCAAGACCCACCTGGACACCTACCTGTGTGACCTACTGTAGGAAACCTGCTTTAGCAGGGGTTTGGACTTGATGATCTCTAGAGATCCCTTCCAACCCCTGCAATTTTGTGGTTCCGTTGAGTGAAAGCATGTTTGCGTGGTGGTTTCCTGGCATGCTGTGGAGTGTGTTGGGACGTCAGAGTGTGGCTGAGGGGAGGTGGTATGCCAGACTCACCAGAAGTGGCTTTGTTCCCACTCTGTGCACAGCACAGCTATTGGCAGAGACTCCAATCAAATCCTTTGATCACCCTCATACCTTCTGTCTCTCCACTTACATAATTCAAATGATTTTTGAGCTAGGACTAGATTAGTTTTCCACTTTTAATGTTCTCTCAATCTTCCTTTGGTAGCATATCAGTGACCTGCTTTTGGCAGAGTCTGGAGGTAACAGCCTATAGTGGACTTTGGAATGAGCTAAATATAAATTTGGACCATGCTAAGCCACTGTATGTACTGATGAATCTTTGCTGAGAGTTAAAGGGGCTTAAAGTAACCCCATTTCCTTGAGAAACTGGGGAGAAGACAATCCATGGGCCGCTCAAGCCTGTTGGCTGGTCCAGCTCTGATACCCTAACCCTTCATATGCTCATCATCTGCAGTGAAATAAACATTGTCCCACTGTTTGTGTTCCAGGCAGATGATGTAAGTTCACGAGATTCACTGCACAATGCAGTTACCTAGGCATTTCTTTACTTAAGCAGATTTTGCTGTGATGGGTCTTAACCTAATGGACGAGTACACATGTAGCAAGTCCTACTATAGAGTCAAAGCACCAGTGATAATTCTTAACTTTTTTCATCTCCCAAAGAGAAACAAATGTTTAGCCTTCTTTGCCCACATTTCTGAACCTAATTTGTTCCCTGAACACCCACTGCGTCATGACCCATAACTGTTAAGCTCCAATCTTGAGTAGTCCTGCCCCTTAGAAGTGCAGCAAGTATTAATTAGGCTTTAGGAAGTAGTTAAAGGAATTGTGAGCTCCAGCAGCCAGTGTTCAGGAAGCAAAGAAGTAGAAGAAAGCGCTAACCTCGGCTTTGTTTGTGATAGTGCGTAGATGCTTGCTTCAGTTGAGGCACTCAGTTCCTACCCTGCTGCCCTTGAAAGCATGAAAGCACTCCAGCATAGAGAGATCATGTATCTTTGTTCAGAAAATGCAGTTTAGGCCATTTATGAAAGATTTGAAGAGCAGTGTCAGACAGCGAAAGAATCTGTGTCATCAGAATTTAATAATTTAATTTAATACTAATACATCTCTGAAAGCCTCCTTGTGAGCATACAGCAGGTTTATCTCTGTTCTGCAGTGTAATAAAACAGTTTTCCCAGCAGCATCAGATCTGCTTGGGGAACGAGTGAACTGTGTGGCCTTTTGTCTCCATTTGCTGCCTTCCTCCTGCCTCTGCCTAACCCGAATTCCTTCCTGAGGAGCTCTCTTTCTCATGTACCAAAATGATTAATATACCAGTATTTTCCTCTGGATTTCACACTGACAGAGGATGGTGGTAGCTCCATTCTTGAGATGGAACAGGAACCCCGCACCCCCCGATGAAAAGACCAAGGAATTTGGGAAATCCCCTTGTCTCATTGTTCTTTGGTTCAAGTGACCGTAAAGGTCACCCTTTCCTAGCGCTGACATTATCTGCATAGGCTGGAGAGTATTAAAAGCAAGGCTTAGTTTAGCGTCTTTTCCACTCCCCGCTGGGACTAGGTCATGCTTTACCAAAGCAATTGTTCCATTCTTGCTTAGTGTTAGAAAGATTTCATCTGTGGAATTCTGTGAAACGATGGTTTTTCGTGCATGCATTCGGAGCCGTATTCTGCTTAGTTCAATATTTATACTTGGTGCTCTGTTAGACTGAAGACTTTCCTGTCCTTACTGAATGGAGCTTTTTCTTCTTTCCCTTACCAAATGCACGGCTGGGCAGTAAGGAGTCCTTCTGGCAGCAGAGCCCTGAGTTGCAGGCTCTGACCCACTGGCAGTGGGTGGAAGTGTAACAGCTCTTGGAAAAGACCTAATCAGTGCGTGACCTTCAGCTGTGAAAAAGAAATTCTCCTTCTGTTCCTTAGAGAGTAGAACCTGTAGTGGATGATTTTAGGGTAGTGTAATGCCCCTTGTGTGCTGGTTGGATGCGTTGCTCTGCATTTCTGCCAGCACACTGCTGCACATCCCCACGTTGCGATGGAGGCTGCTCCCCATCTTCCCAGCATATGAAGCACTGTCCTCCGACTCGTCAGGGCATTCTTCTTTCTGGATGCTGCTAGAAAGCGGGGGTGGTGGAGCGTGGCAGCACCATGATGCTGTTGTTTCTGAATGAAAGTTTAATCACAGCTTCCTGTAATTTCAGATTTGCGTCTTGGTTGCCTTACAGCTGAGCAGAGGTGCATCATAGCGAGGTGAACCAGTCCCACACACTGTAGCAACAGAGGCTGTATAACCATCACACTTGAATGACTTCTCTGACATTTTTTTTTATCAGAGGTGTTTTCTGCTAATTCAGCAGCTGACAGCCTTCTGTCCCTAAGTGTTAATTTCCATGTAAATCACGCTGTCCTTGTAGATGTTTCACGCAATTACAATTTTTGCAGGAATGAAAATATTTAACAAAAAAATAATTTGCCTTGGTAATTAACCAATAATTTGGTTGTTGGGTTTTTGTGTGTGTGCGTATGTGGGTTTTTTGTTGTTGCTGTTGTTGCTTTTCTTATCAACAGCTGCATAAGCATTTAATTTCAAAAGGGAAGGTATCTGTTTTTCTTGACCCAGTAGCAGTAACTGAAATCCAGTCGGATGGATTGCAGATTCTTCACAGAGGAGCCGGATCTGTATTTTTGGGGAACGATTGGTAGAAAATAACTGGCTTAAAGAATCTGACCAGGGGAAGACTGCCTCTGATTTACATACCATGGAGTTAGTGAGAAGCAGTGTTATTCCAAAGATGGTTCACTTTAGCATTTTTTTTCATTGAGAACACAGAAAATATTGAAGCTCTAATGATGTATTTGGAAAAACACAGTATAATTCATTATGTACTCGTCACTGAAATATCCTACTATGCCTCATATGCTCATCATTAAAGGATTCATATATTTCTTCCTTTTCTGAGACACTTTCTTCCACCCTTAATTTATTACACCAGGAAAAGAAAATTGGACTTCAATTTGATAAAAGAGCCCTATTGTGCATCACATGAGGAAGCTGCAGTCTGTGGCTCAGCTGGAATGAAAGAGAATATTGCAAAGAGTTTCACGTGCTTTCTGAACAAAAGCAACCACAGCTCCTCTAAAGTAGTCAAGAAAAATAACATATGGAAAAGCACTCACAAAATGTCACACAGCAAGCTCTCTGAGTAGCAACTTCTTGTTTGGATGCTGTATCTTCGCATCCCTTATTACTCTCTGTATTCCAAAAGAAACCCCCACTGCTTTTTAGGGGAAATTAGTGTGAAGTTGCATTGATTGTAGACTGTGCGCTGTGATTTCTGAAGTGCTTTGAAAGAGATGAACCAGCTTTTCATGAAGAAAATTTGCCCATTGTACTCTCTGGCTACCTCAGTCAAGTTGCTGAAGAGCGAAGCCAGCTGCTCACAAAGAACATCGTTTTTGACACTCAACTCTAATGAATTTTAGTCATCAAGAATGGTTTGCGTCCATGTATTGAGGACACCATGTACTGCTCTGAGAGAGGAACAGGCCAGGTTTTGCTTTTGTGCGCAAGCAGAGTTATGAATCAAACTATTCAAGGTAGTGCCAGCGTATGTCTGACAAGTCCTGAATTCAGCAAAATTTGGCAACAGGATTTGAGGATTTTTTTTTTCTGAAATATGAACTCTATGCAGCTTCACTGAGTGAAAAACGGTAATTTACTTGGGATAACTTTTTCCACGGTGTTTTCAAAACTTTGAGGAGTAAGTATAAAAGTATCACTTTGAAAATGGAATATTTCCTGCAAGAGTGACAAGACAATGCTTTTTGTTTGTATGTGTTGGTTCTAATGAAAAGATTCAATTCATTTAGGGAGCATGAGTGGCGATCCCATTCCTCTCCTTGAGTCCCCATCATCAGCTTCATCTCCTTAAGTGTTTGGCCTTTTTCTATAGTATGGTGTCTGCAAAGACTGCCAGGGGGAGCAGTCCCATGCTGGCAGCAGCGAGAGGGATTGCCGTGTTTCGAGAGCTGGAGAGGGGCAGCATCTTGACTCTGCTACCGGGGTGGAGCTAATATAATTTTGCTTTTCCCTTTTTTCCCCATTAAGAATTTTCGCATGCATGTCATACCAGTCTTCCATTTCTTTGGCAAAATACTTGCTGTTTCAAGGGGGAGCAGAGCAATCCCTGTCAAGGCTGGGAGGTTTATCAGTGGGTGTGGTGGCTATCTAGAAGTGCTGAGCTGCGGACATCATCTGTATCTTTGCAATGCTTGGGACTGGGTTCATCTGTGGTGCAGATGGTGTCCGGTTCTTCAAAACAAGAAGCTGAATGAAAACAGCCTCTTTCTTGAAGTTTGCCAGTCAGCCCCCTAGCATATCCATCATTTGGTTCCTTCTGCTTTGCACAGAGATTTCGGAAAGCCAGGCCAAAACAGTAGGATACAATTCACATCAGCAGGGAGGTGTGGATTACCAAGTCAACCATACTCAAATGTGTTTCTAAGTTCTGTTTCTGTGCTAAAACTCCTAGAGATGTGGTAAGCCCAAGTGTTAAGATTCACAGACTGAGGATAGAGGGCTGAACAAAGCAGTAGCACAGTGATCTGGCGGTGGGAGGAGAAGCAGGGTCACTACAGGACTTCTCCAAAGGAAGAGAAAACCTGAAGAAATAGGACACCCTCAATGCCACTGATGCCAGGAGATGAGCAGTATGAAACATCATTGTGAAACTCAGATGTAGTGATGTGTAGTAGCCCACAATGAGGAGATTGTATTTTAGATTTTTTTATCTCGTAGTAGTTTTTAATATTTAATCTTTTCCTTGTCTTGTTTTTTATTTCTTTTTTTTTTTTTTTTTTTTTTTTTTTTTGCCATGATGTTGCTTGGGAAGAATGTGGATGTGACCACAAAGGACTGCCTCCCACTTGGTGTCACATGCATTTTCTGTTGGATCAAACAAAGGAAGGCACTGGCAGTAGATTGGCTGGGTCTTGCAGCTAGAACACCCACCATTTTTTCCTACTAAAAAATCTGAATGCTCAAACACTTACACTTTTGTAGATGAAGAATTCAGCCAAGAAGGAAGTATGCTAATAATTCTCCAAGCTGCTAATAACTGCAGTTTACTGAAGTGCAGCAGCATTGTACAAATGGCAACAATTACACTTGCATCTTGACTTAAACAGAGAAATGAATGCATATTCAGAGGATGTAAATGTAACAGTAATTTCTGAAAAATGCACTATACAGGAATCACTGTTAAGGCAGTGTTGCTGGTTGCAGCAAGGGTTGAATGTTGGCCCTCCTCCGTTTACAGACTTCTATTAATAGTTTTGAGACAGCTATTCTCAGTGGGCAATGTGTATGAAGGTGCTGGTGCGTACAGCCCCTGGCAAGCTCTGTTCCTCCTGCCAAGCAGCCCAGATGGGGCTGTAGTTTCCCAGTCTCTTCCCACCACTATGTCCTCATCCTGATGGGTACTATTCTTCCAGACCATTCCTAGCTGGTTCTCCTGACAACTTGGTCCGCGTCCATCCGTACAGTCTTCCCAGCTTCTTCTTCATATAATTCATCAGTGGATTGACTTCTGCTTCTTACAGCGATGTCTGGAGCATTCCCTCCTTGTTGTCCTGAAAGAGTCCTGAGATTGTATAAGAATGTGTTGAGGGGAAAACCAGGAATCATTATAAATATAATTATTTTTTCCCTCCTCCATTCTTTGGTTTACTCCCCTGCAGAGAGCCCTTCCCTACTAACAGTTACTAATCTCTGGCAAAGAAAGACCTCTTCCCATAAGGACCAGTGTTTTCTCGTAGGTTTTACTGCATGATTGTCTTGCTTACTAGATAATTACATGTGCCATACTAATTGCACTGACATATGCACTCTCAGAATTACATGCTGTCATAATTCTGTGCCCTGATTAGGCCACTGCATCTATGTGCCTTAATTGTGAACTACAGATTTCAGCTATGATGAGGGGATGAGCTATTACTCAATAAGAAATCAACTAATGAAGTACTTCACCTTTGGTTCAGTTCCCTAAAGGCAACCTGAATTCCCAAACACGACCTGATCTGAAAGGGTCTGTATATATTGGTGCAGTGATGGCAGTAGGCATGTGTTACTTATGAGGTCTCAAGGGCAACTGCAGGTGTACTGCTAGCTCCAGATGTTAGCAGAAGCATGACAGCATGGTCATCACTGGTGTGAAGGGCCAGCAGCCCTGCACAGCTTAAGTCCCTCCGCTCAGACTGCTCCAGGTCGCAGCATCCTCTGTTTGGAGTCAGCAAGTCAGACAGGGGACACTTGAACCCAAAACTCTGACAGAAATTGCAGTTCTAGGCCTGTTCTGAGCACCTGTTGTGTATGACTCTAGGAGATCTGCAGACAAATCATGAGTAATTCTTGTATTTTCAGGTCTAAACAAAGTTTCATTCTTACTGATTATTCTGCATTTGTTTGCAGAATATCTGCTTGCTTGAATATATCTTTACTCGGGCTGAAGACAAAGGTGACCGCAGTTAGATATGTAAGTTGTGAAAAATGCAATAAGCTTTAAGAAGAGCACTGATAGAAACTTAAGCTTGAGAATCTGTAGGTTCAACAGAAGGTGCAGTGAAAGTAGAACCAGCTGGATATATCAAGTAAGATGTGCAGGCACAAGAAAGTTGTTTGTTTGCCTGTTCATAAAGGTGTTTTGTAGCATTTAAGTATGATTAAGAAGAAAATATCTAATGGTTGAAGGTAACATTATCTTCAGCTCTGTACAATTGCATGATTAGACAGGAAACTCTTTCAAAATGCTTTTGGAAGGAGAGCTCTTCTGCCTGGCTCAAGTTCTTCAAGGTGCGTCAAATGCATTTTACTGCCTATATAAACCCAGAGGTAATGTGATTGTTCAGGTGGCTGCTAATAGCCTTGTGCTCCTAGCTGGTCATTTTCTGCTGCATTGTGTACTAAGAGTGCATGATGAGTGGTGGAAAGGACAGCTGTGGCCAGTGTACAAGAGTGATCATTCTGGGGAGCCTCCGTGTTTGGAGGATTTGATCAGTGCTGTTTGCTTCCCAAATCTGTGCTTCACCAGTAATGCTATATAAAAGGTTACGTGAAAAACCAGCCAGAGACCACAGAATGCAAGTTTTTGTGTTAAAGTGTTTGATGACGCGAATACGCATGCCGTGTTTGGTTGCTTTGAGATTGTACTGTGTTCTGAGCAGATTACCAAGTTATCCTAGAAAAATGGTGTTAGTAATATTACCAACGTTATTCTTCTTTCCTTTTGGCATTTCCTTTGTCTGCCCTTCAGCAGTAAGGAATCACCGAGGAACTCACTGACATGTTACCCGCTAATCAGAATTCCCTCAGGCATTATTCACAGGAAGTTTAAGTACGCTGATGATGGGTAAAATCTGCCCTTACCAGAAGACATCGTGTCCCTTTAAACACCCTTCATCATGGGGAAATATGAGTCCAGTGTGTCTGTGCTGCAGATCAGAGAGTGGAAGGGAAAGGACCATGACTCTGGTCCCTCTTGTGCCTCCTGTGGTGTTTGCTGGGCTGTGGGAGTCGTGAATGCTTCCTGCCTCCCAGGTCCAGTTGCATGTAGGTTTCTGTGTGGGCCAGAGAAAGACCCCATGTTTTTTCCAGCACTGTGTAATTCTACCCTGTGTTTGATGACTGAGATTGATCCTCTAAGAAATGAACATCCCCTTGTGGTGTCTCATCCTTTTCCTAACGTGGGATGAGTTGTCTGCTCTTTCTGCACGTTAGCATCTGTTTCTGCAGAACGGAGGCAGTAATGCTTATCAGCTGTGGAGGGATTCTGAGATTTTCCTTAAGTGTGGAAGACATTTTTAAAATACCATGTTGATAGGTGCTGTGTGTTGCACATGCAAGCCTTTCAAGAACCTAAACTATTAAGTCATTAGTAACTTGAAAATCCAAACTTCGTTTTTAGTGACAGACCAGGACACAGGCCTGGAATAATGACAAAATGAGGGTGATCATCAGTTGGGAGATACTCAAATGAAAGTTTGTTGTTGTTTTAGTGCGCTGTCCAGTTTATAGTGAGTTAACTTTCTGTTTTTTGTAAATACTAATTATTTGCCTTGCCTTCTAATTTTGTGAAGCACTCTTTTAATCTCGAGTTTAGAAAGCGCTACGATTCGTTTTCCAGATGGTGTTTAATCTGCAGAAAATAAAATGTTTCTCTTCAGGACTTCATCAAAGTTTTGTTCTGTTTTATTTCAGAAATCTTCCAGAATCCCTGAGGATGACATCAGGTTAAAAAAAAATAGAGACCAAAACTGTGCCAATTTCTTGGAGCCAGCTTCTGCGCTTGCTACAAAGGAAGAAAAAATGGAAATTGAAGTTCCAGTTTCTGAACATAAAAGCATCACCACAGTGGCTTCAACACATCCTGTAGACAATCCAACCCACTTCTTTTCTTCTGCTGCCAGCCACAATGGACTTAAGGACAGGCATGAATCTCTGGACAGTGAAGTTGCTAAAGAGATCAGATATCTAGATGAAGTGCTGGAGGCAAACTGCTGTGATTCTTCTGCAGATAATACCTTTAATGGAACATCCTCTCCTGAGCTAAGTGCAGTCACCATTATGGATGGCTCAGGAGCATCCATTAATGTCTCCAATGATTCAGTACCCAATGCGAGGGAAGAAAATGTAGGTGACAAGCAGGCACCCTTGGTTGTTAAACCACAGGAAGCTAGTACAGCAGGGGAGAACCTGAACTCTAATGGCCATTCTTTGAGTGCGCTGAAAGAAGACACTGGGGAAAGTCTGAAGATGCCAGGAAGCCCCACTTCTTCGAACAGTTCTAGAAGATCTTCTAAGGATGGAGAAACAACTCTTACAACCCTTAAGAAGGAGGCTAAGTTTGAATTACGAGCTTTCCATGAGGACAAAAAGCCCGCTAAGCTCTTTGAAGATGAGGATGAGAAGGAAAAATACAGGGTCCGCAAAGTGAGACCATCAGAGGAAATGATGGAACTTGAAAAGGAAAGACGGGAACTCATTAAAAGCCAGGCTGTCAAGAAAAACCCTAACATTGCCGCCAAATGGTGGAACCCTCCGCAGGAGAAGACCCTGGAGGAACAACTGGATGAAGAGCATCTGGAATCCCACAAGAAGTACAAGGAGCGCAAGGAGAGACTGCAGCAGCAAAGTGCAACACCAGCATCCCCCAAACAGGTCAGCTGCTCCTTTGTACCACCCGAGCCAGTGAATATCAAGAAAGAGGATATTGTCACAGAGCAAATTGATTTCTCAGCTGCCAGGAAGCAGTTCCAACTGATGGAGCATTCAGGTCCATCTCAGGGTCAGGTCCCACCAAGGCGGTCAGGAACACCCAAAATGTTCTCCGTCAAACCATTCTATAAAAGCCTCAATCCTTCAAATGCAGACAGGCCTCTGTCCACCATTACAAGACCTGTTTCAATGTATGGACAAACAGGACAGCATGAGGGTAATGACATCACTGTTGTCAAAGCACAGAAAGTCTCCTGTTCTTCAGAGGATGATACAAATGCTCAGAACAACAGCGCTGACCCAGTAAGAGAGTTACCAGGTAGTGACAGCTCCAGAACTGGACAGACCTCAAAACTGTGGTCAGAGGATGGAGAATTCATGAGTGCAAGAGCAGTCTTCACAGTGGTGAAGGACGATGTACAGGGTGTGCTAGACCAGCTCCCAAAGTCAACCAGCGCCTCCTCCCCTCCTGAGGAGCTTGACTCTGGTTTGGATGATTTGTCTGTAAGATCTCAGGATACCACTGTCTTGGAGACCCTTTCCAATGACTTCAGCATGGATAACATCAGTGACAGTGGTGCCTCTAATGAAACTATGAGTGCCCTGCAAGAAAGCTCGTTGGCAGATTTCTCCCTGCCACAGACCCCACAGACCGATACTCCAGCAGAATGCAGGGTTGAAGGCATGTCCAAATCATTCAGTGACCCAGGCTGTGACTCACTGTCCTCCGCCTTGGCAGACTCTATGCTGATTGACAACCAGCTGGAGTACCATGCTGGTCTGCTTGTTCAGAATGCCATCCAACAAGCCATAGCCGAACAGGCAGATAAAACAAATGGCAAGGAAGAGAAGATCCCAGCAGAGCAGGATATCTCTGCCAAAGAGCAGCCGGCCGCCACCAGGCTATCTCCAGCCCCTAAGGAGCAGCAGAACCCAATGTTTAAGCCACCCCAGGTGTCTTCACCTGTTCAAGAAAAAAGGGACACCATACCAAAGACTTCAAAAGAAGACGACTCAGGACTCAGGGAAGGGAAGAGTTTGCAGCAGTCGCCTGTGTACTCTGCCAGCCAGCCATTCCTTGTGGAGGAGAACAGGCACGAAGTCAGTTACTTCAGCAAGTATTCAGAGGCAGCTGAGCTGAGGAGCACTGCCTCCATCCTTGCCACGCAGGAACCTGAAGTGACCGTGGGCCCTTTCAAGTTGCGATCAAGGAAGCAGCGGACTTTATCAATGATAGAAGAAGAGATCAGAGCTGCCCAGGAGCGAGAAGAGGAGCTGAAGAGGCAGCGGCAAGGCCTGCAGATGGCACCGAGCCCTGTGACGAAGAGCGCACCACCCCTGCCCACCAGAACAGTGTCTTACAAAACTGCACCAGGTAAGAGCCCAACACACTGGGGAGGAAATGAAATGTAACAAAAAGGTCAGATCAGATTCGTTTTTTTGTCATTTTTGAGTGAATACAGCGTGTTTATTGTGCAGAGGGTGGGAGAGTTGCCGTGATTTTATCTTCTTGGAAACTGCAGTGTTCAAGCAGGAGGAGGGCACATGACAACCCAAATTTCTCTCTATGAGGAAGTGTCCAGTTGTGGACATTTTTCACTTTTCCCAAACATAGCGGAGAGGCAACTAACATATCCTACTGATCATTATTAGAAAATGATGCACTGCATTCATCTTCTGCCACACTGTAGCATAATGCGTTTATCGCTGTTCTCCTCCAATCACCCAAAATTAAATTTAGCATCATTGTGAGAAATGATGGGCAACAATTTTTGCTGCTATGTGGCTATTTGAAAAACGAGCATACATAGCTCTTGCAAGTCATTAAGGAAGTGCAAAGATAGCTGGAATTTACAAGGTTTGGATCAGATTTCTTTTTGTATGTTTGTTTTGCTTTCTGTTATCAGTGGTACTTCTAGAACTTGTGCAGTCAGTCCTGCTTCCAAAACTTGTGCAGGATGTTCATTCTCTTTTGAAATCCACCGAAGACTTCAGACAAGGCTGGATTGAGTCCCTTAACGCAATCTGAGTTTGAACTTGAAGTGCCACACAGCGTATAAATAGCTAACACTCAGTTTTTTTTCTTTTGTAAAGAGAATGATTTTGACCTGTGTTTCTTGCCAAAAATGTAGCAGATGTTGACAATTTCTTTGGAGTGCTATTATTACTGCTCTTATCTTTTGATGGAGAGTCTCCAGAAATTGGCGTGCATTGTGCAGTGTCTGACAAGGTAAGAGACATGTCAACATGGCCCTCAGTTAGTGTAAGTCCTCATTGTGTAAAGGTGTGCTCATGACCACTTTGAAAAACAGCATCATCTGTAGCTCTGTGTGCTTGAAATGAGGCTGATAATGGTCGCATTTTACTCACAAGTGGTTTTGGAATAGCTGCTGATATTAATGCTTGTTTTAACGGAGCATCTGGGAACACAGTATATTTCTGCTAGTTCTTATTCCTGTATACAACAAGATGTTTACTTTGTGTCTGATGTTAAAGTGCTCATTGTAATTTACATTCTAATGAAAATGATGAACTTATATTTGTAATGAATCATTTCAGACAGTTTCCTTTGGAAGTCCAACTGCCATATGTTCAGGAAAGAAAACTGGGATGTATTTGCCAGTGACTCAAACTACTGCAATTTGCAGCTGGTGACAAGGCAAAGAATTAATTTCTAGGAAAAGATGAATATGTGTAATGGTGTAATTGATCAAAAGAATCAAAAAGACCATTGTCTTTTTTTTTTTTTTTTTTAATCTTCTACTTTCACTGCTTTCCAAGCAGTGGATGTGTTCAGCAGAGCTCTCTGCTGATATAAAATAGCTCAATGCCCTTGGCATTGCAGGGTGAGTGCCAGCAATTTACCTTGTCCATGCTATCCCTTCATCCAGCTGTATTGCAAGTAAAGCTTGCAGGCATCCACTAAAATAGGGAGGATACCACACATAGCTGTGGAAGATTTTACTTTTATTTCAATATTTACAGCATCTTTTCAATACGTACAAAAACAGCAAAAGTGATTCAGCAGAGGCAACAAAATCTGATTGTAAAACTTCACTGCAGCCATCTACAGAGGTGATTTACAGAGCAGAAAATTATGGTAATGGTGGGTATAATGAGGAATATGCTGTGAAACATGTCTGATACTATAATCTGAGTATCTAGTTTCATAGAAAAAAATAATATTTGAAGAAACAGAGGCATTTCTGTCCCCAGATTGCCTTTGCCAAAGAATTAAGCATCTTCAGCATGCCTTAGCTGAAAGTGGCTAGGGGTCAAATCTTAATTTGTCAAATTTGTTCCTGTTCCTTAAGCGGAGAGCTGTAAGCTCACCAGAACTCCTTGGAGGAGGTGCAGTAACTAACTAGATTGCAAATTACCAGCCTCCCGGGTTGCTTTTTGATGATGAACTGGGCAGGTCTGCTTTGCAAGGACCCCTGGTGGTCCTCCACTTAATGCTTGAAACTGTCACTATACTGTAACAGAAACACAAACCACAGAAAAAGGAATGCAGTGAACTGAACTGCTATTTTGACTAAGTGTGAAAGATAAGCACAGTTTGTGTGGCTATATGTGTGAAATAACTGCTAATTGCTTCAGATGGCAAACAGGCTGTTTTGCCACCTTGGCATACCACTTCGTAGAAGGGAGGGTAACACCTCCTTGATGCCTGCCAGCCACCCAGTGCAAACCGCAAGTTTCCTAGTGACCAAGCATGGTAACAAGTATCCTTTAAAGCTGTTTGAGTAGTTTAAAAGCTGCCTTTTAACCCTTCTTAAATCACTGGAGCAAGACTCAGTGCCATTTCAGCTATGTATTGTGTGTACAGAGAACAAGACCTCAAAATATCCAGAGTTGGAAGGGACCCACAGGGACCATCGGGTCCAACCCCCAGCTCCATACAGCACCACCCAAACCCAAACCCTGTGTCTGAGTGCAGTGGAGCGGTGCCCAAATGCTTCCTGAGCCCTGGCAGCTCAGGGCCATGCCCGCTGCCCTGGGGAGCTGTGCCATGCCCACTGCACTCTGGGGCACAGCCCCAGATCAAAAATACTTTGACACTGTATTTCAGTGTGAACAGTTCCCACACTGTTTTGGTGCAGCAGTTTCTGCACGTGGTAGGGTGTTGGGCAGCTGCATAGCAGTCCAGGGGTTTGCTCCTACAGCAGGCGGGTGGCTCACCATCCCTCATGGGCAGAAAAGCCGGGCTGTTTAATAGTTCCTTTAAACAGGAGAATGGGTGTGTGACACAACAGGTTCCAGCCTACGTTTTATGATGATCATGTATGTCCCTTTTATTATGAATACTTAGAGTATGAAGAATTTGCATCTTAACTGCATGTAGTGCCTGGCTGTAATAACCCTGTTCAAAGTAAGTGTATTTTTAAGGTGTGAAAATCATTACATGAGTGGGCTGCACTTGATGGAGACATTTCAGTTAGAGAGAAACCCATCATGAATATTTGCTGTCTCATAACAGCTTGGGGAAATCCCCAGTGTGAAAAGCCATGCCTAGAAAAAGCTTTCCTGAGGCTGCCACATTTGCCTTTCTGATGTTTGTGACCAAAGCATTGCCACTTGAGGCAGAAGGCAGTGTTGTGCACCCTGCTCACCTGTGTTGGAGCTCAGCCCCATCCATCTGTGCACGCATGTGGGAGAACTCCCCACCAATCAGCCATCCTCATTCTTAGTTAACAAGCTGGATGTGGAAAGCAAAAGCCCAGGGGGAAACTGAGGTTTATGATGGCAAGTGATCCTGTATCTTTCGATGTCAGGTAACTGTTCCCTCCGCGTGGTGTCTTGGTTGTGGAGAGTAAGCCTCTGTCAGAGGAGTCACTTCAGCCTGCAAACGATTTCTTGTTTATCACCAAAAATACCTATGCTAAAGGGAACTTCTCAGATTAAGCTTCATCCCAGAGAGACATTCAGTAGAGTGGAATGAGAAGCAAAAATTCTGAGGCAAGGTATTTACAATGTTTGTGGCCACTGAAAAAATGTTAATGCCCACTGTAAGTGTAAAGAGTAAGATTAGGTGTAATACATATGCATGCACCCCTTTTTAAAATGATTATTTTGAGAAAGGCCAGGGCAGGAGTGCAGCCTTTGAGTTCATGAAGGATACTGTTTGCTTACAATTTCGTAAGCACCAGTAAAGGAAAAGCAAAGTTCATCATTCTCTTCTACAAGGATTCTCTGGAGCGCTCATCACTCATCCTCCAGACACCTCCAGGAGAGCCTTAGCAGCCTACCAGCCCAGCTCATTTGTCATTTGCTCTTTTATTCATTCCTTAGAGGAGGATGCATGAAGTGAAAGGATCTTAAAGAAGTTTGGTTTTTTTTTTCTTTTCTATTTGCTTGTTTGTGTATTTGCATATTCAAGTTGCTCATTTGGTGTTCAAGATCAAAGAAGCCCACCTTTCCCTTGCAGTGGTAATGAGGCTCCACATTTCCAGGGTGGTATTTTTGTACATATTTGAACCATCCCTGACCTCATACCAAACTAGTTTTCTAAAATGATCTGTCTTGATGAAATACTTCTATTTTGAAAAGTTTTCTCTGCTGTGCAGGTGTCTTAAAGATGCCAGCAGCATCTGTAAAGAGGTTGCTCTTACCTGTGCAAAGCTCCATTTCCTGTGTAACCTGGCTGACATGTTTGCTGGTCATGGTTCAGGCCCTTGTTCGAGGGCCTCTCCTCTGTCACTCTTTCCTTTCTTTGCAGCAGACCAGCTGAGCATTCACAGCCCATTCTTCCTCAGCTTGCAGCAGATGCTTGGACACCCATCAGGCTTCTAGTCATGGATGTCACCTTCCTCAAAACTGCTCTTGCTCCCCAGAAACTCGGTAGAGGTTTTGGTTGGAATGGAGTTTATCCATTCCCTGCTCTTCCAGGTCTTTGGTTTTGCACAGGGCTGCCAGGCAATGTCTTGCAGACAGCTCTGAGTTCCCCCTTTCTGAGCTTCCTCTTCCTCTGAGGTCTGAAAGCAGCTCTGTCCCGCTGTGAGCATAGGGGAAGAAATAAAGAGAAATCAAAATTCCTGCTAGATTGCTGAAGCCAGAGAGTGGGGAGCTGTTGCCAGGTCTGAGGCCACAGAACATTTTTCAGGACTTGTCCATAAGAGGGAACAAAGTGTGACTTAACTGGTGAAGCTTTAGGGTGTTGATCCTGTACCCAGTGTCTTGCAACAGGGACCTCAAGGGACCGCCTTCCTCTGGAGGACACTGCTGATGCCTGCTGTTAGCACGAGTGACTTGGGGCTGCAGTTTTTGCTGGTATCCCACTGTTTGGCTGAGAGCATGGGTATCATTACTCAGCGCAGATTTGGGAAAGGACCACCTGCAGTGTCTCAGTGAACTGGGTGGCAGGCACAGGACTGCAGAAGTGAAGCACCTGTGATCATTGTATCCTGTGATGTTTTTGTGCTGAATGTACCTACTGCCTGAGAACAGCACTTATCCAGATGGAAATCTGCCAGAAGAAAATTAACCCAGCAACATGTCTACCTCAGCCTGAACTGGCAGAGTGGGTCTGCACCAGAGCCAAGAGGTTCTGGGAGCCCTGAAGCCTCAGACATCCCGTCATCTCACCACATCCTCTGTGCTGGCTCTGCCAGATACTGCTATGAGCATGGGAAGGATTTCCACCTTCTTACCCAAGAGATCATCAACAGATGAGGGGCTCATCTGTTGGGCTGATGAATGTGTGATGGGTCTGCGTCTCCAGGGAGCTCACAAAAGCTGAGTGGGACAACTCACTTATTACTACAGGAATGAAGTGATACAACAGCATACCTGACCCTTAACTTGGCCTTTCATTTCCAGCTCACTCTTTTGCCCACTGGACCTAATGAACAGGATAATGGCTGCTCCTGTAAATACCCCTCTGTGTCCTACTGGGATGCTTCAGGGGGGTTGAATTTCCAGCCTCATCCCTGCACCAGCCAGCTTAAACTAAGCCTTTCACAAGAAACAAGCAATGCTGGGTTTTTCCGTGTTGGTTAGAAATGAAATAAGCCTGGCAAGGGTATTTCTTGTAATTCTGACTTTGGTTTCACTTCTTTTATTTAGCTGCTTCTGACTCTTACAGGAGGTTCCAAAGCTGCTCCCTAGTGGTTACCACGGTAAATGACGCTTTTTTGGAAGAAGAGTTAGGTTTTTGTTTCAGCAACAGCAAGTTTCATAAAAATCTGCACGCTGCTTCTGGTTACTTCCCTTATTTGTATGGTTTGGGGTTGGTTTATTTCTTTGTTTGTTTTCCTTTCCCCATCCATTGAACAGTCTTATTTCTAAGAGCTGCCATGTCAGGAGAAGGGAACCTGATTTTCCTCAGCAATAGCTTTTTTGCTATCATAGCCAAGTATATTTCTGATGTGTGCAGACAGGAGCCCTCCTCACCTCATTCATTTCTGCCATCAGCCAGGACAGGACCCTCGCACTTTATTCCCACACCCACAGCCAGCCCTTGCTCTTCCCACTGGGTCAAGCCAAGTGCACAACTCCAGAACCACTGACGTGCTGCACTGTCAGCTGGATCAGTGCACAGCTGTCCTCCAGAGGGTGCCGACATCCCCCCAGTACCCCTTAGCTCCTTGCACTGGTCTCACCCTGGCCATCTGCAGCTTGTGGGAAGTAATGCAGGGGAGAGCAACACCAGAGACCTGTGCAAAGCTCTGAGCTCTTTTAAGGAAGGTGAAAAGCATGGGAAGAAGAAAAAGAACCATCACCATTTAACCAGATTGCCTTCTCTGGATATCTAATGCATGGTGGCATCCTGTGCTTTTCTCTGTCTGAGCCAGAAAAAAATTCACCTTGTAGTTTTTCAGCATCTTGTGTACATTTTCAGACCACTGCACTGAGTCTTATAGGAGGGGGGTAATCCAGCTGCATGCTCCTGTGAACAGTGATAATGGGTTAAATGTGCCTTATGTTGTTTGATAATTTAGCTAGATTTTGTAGACAGGTTTTGTAATATTTTGATAAAATGGGTTTCAGAAAGAGGGAGAGGGAGTTTTAAAAACCCACCAACCGTTCCAGTTTATCAGGTTGTTTCACAAGTTTCATTCCAATCTGTTTCTTCATTCGGACACCACTGAAAATGCTTATCCAGCTCTCTTCTTTTGGAAACAACTTGCAAGTCCTTTTTCTTGTCATTGCAGGAAAGATAGAGAAAATCAAGCCTCCTCCGTCCCCCACCACAGAGGGCCCTGTCTCACACTCCGACCTGCCAGCTGAGGAACCTGCAGGAGCCCAGCGACCCAAGAACCTGATGGAGACCCTCATGGAGGATTACGAAACACACAAAACCAAGAGACGAGAGAGGATGGACGACAGCAGTGTAAGTGCCCTTTTCCTTTTCACTTTCTGCTGATCACAATTCACAATAACTGAGAGTCGGATAGCAAAAATATATTTCCCTAGAATCTGTTCAAGTCACTTTATTGTAACACATTGTAAGGGCCAGCATGTTTGAAAAGGAAGGATGCGGGTTGGTGGGATGGAAGACCGTGTCTGTGAAAATGTCAAAAACAACCCACATTAATTTCCACTCTGACTAATTAATTAAATTAACAGTAAGGGCAGTGGGCAGTTGCCCTGAAATTAGCTGTTTTTTTTTTTAATTCACCTGCCATCAAGACTTTCTAGAGCTGTTTCAACTTTGTGGATCAAGCATATATTCATGCCTTTGTTTGTTGACTCACAAAGTCCAGTCCCAGCAGGCTTGGGGTTGAGTGTAAGTGGTAATTCTCCTACAAGAAGTCCCCTGAAGAAATGGATTGGGAATGTCTCAAAAAAACATCTTGGATCCTTCAGTGTGCTGTCTCCGACTGGATTTGCTGTCTTTTTTTCCACACAAATAAAAACATAAAATTGGCCAGAATTTCAGTTTGTGAAAGGGGTGCCCGCGTTTCAGCCATTCCTGTAGCAGAGTTTAACCCACCATCCTCTTTACTGAAGGCAATAGTAAGAGGAGCTATGAATTTCATAGCTGTAAGTAAGTCCCAAAATCCAGGCGCATACATTGCACAGCCTGTTTCCCAACAAAGTGTGAGATGTTTCTTCTTCACACTGTGAATTTCTGTGGGTAGTCCGTGCAGAGCAGTGAGGTACAAAACTTCTTAAATGTGTTTTGTGTTTGCTGAAGCAGCCTTCCAGACACTTCCCAGAGATGTCAAAACAATGATCCCAGCTGCAAGGAGCTCGTGCTCCAAGCAAACCACTTTCTAGTAAGTCTCACTGATGGTAGAGTCTCATGAGGTGTATACAAGTGTAGTTCTATATTATGGATACCGGACAGTGCTGTTCTGGCAGCTTCTAATCATTGTGAATATTGCATAGGGCCAGAAGGGATGAAATGCAGAGGGATCCTGTTGTATTTCTGCTGGTTAACCAAAACACAGTAGGAGGGATGACTCTAAGTGCAAGTAGATGAATTTCTGGAGCACACCAGAAGTTTTTTGGTCCCTTCTCCTACTCAAGGCCTTGAAAAACCTCCATCAGCTTCATGGAGCAAATCTGGTGGCTGAAAACCTCGTCACGGTGGAGAAGGTGCATACTCACCGTATGCTTATCCCCAGCATACTCACCCCCATCAGCAGTGAGTGGGGCTTGCCCTCACTGAAACCTTCTCACACAGTTGGCGATTGCCACGCATCGTTGGTAAGGTGTCATTAGTGCAAGCGGACAGGTTCTTTCCAGGTACCTGTGTCCAGAACTCCTCAGGTATGTGCACTGGTGCTTCCTAGACACATGTTTGCCAGGACTGCCTTGCCTCTTCTTGCACTTCAAGGCATGCCCTGATGTCTTGGCTGGGATCGCTGATCTCTCAGCACCTCACCAGAAGGTGTGCTCTGCCTGTATCTAATCAAACAGAAGAGTACCTCCATGGCCTGTTAAGGCAGGGGCAGAAGTGAGCAAATGTGGCCGCCTCAATGGGATCCTTGAGAAGTTTAAAGTCTGTGGAAGTTCTCTATCACATGCTGATTACTGGTCTGTAGGGCTTCAGGTTCTCCCTACGTAAGGTACACCAGAAGGCAGAAGAGTTTCAAGAGGACCTGTTCCCTGCCTCTCCCTTAACCACCACCACCTTCTGCTTCATGTCTGACTTGAGTGGTTACATCAGGGCAGCTCTGGCCAGGGCTTGCCAGTGTTACCTTTCAGAGATGGAGGGCAAATCAAGTGCAGCTGCTCTTGGAAGAACTTCACTGCTCTGTCAGTGAAGTGTCTGGGCAGTTTCTTCCAAAGAGGATGTATAGGCTTCAGCAGGTGAGAAAAAAAAGCATCAGCAAAAAAATGAGTCAAGCAGCAACAGTAAACAAGACTGAGACAGGCCAAGCAATGTCATTAAAAAAAAAGCAAACACCAAATGGATTAATGTGTTTTGTTTTGTTTTTTCATGACACCAAGTTGCTTGAAATCCTGTTCTCTGAGAGGAGAAAGTTCTTGCAATTTCTTATTGTTGTTCTTGTTTCCTAGTTGTAACATACTTGATCAATGTACTAATGCTGGTCTTTTCCCTTTCTACCAGTACACCTCTAAATTACTGTCTAGCAAGGTTACTTCAGAGGTACTTTTCAACTGCTTATTTATTTTTGCTTCCTCTTGCATGGTGGTTTCCAGTGCATGTTGCTGCAGCTTGCATTTTCATGCTGTGTGCCAGTGCTGTTTCATATCAAAACTGGGATGCAAATGTGTGTGGGGGATATCCCATCTTATCTCCCATCAACCACTGTTTGTGTGACTGGTTTTCTCTCCCCTGAATTCTTGTTACAACCCCTGGCATGGGAGGAGTTGCAATTAAAGGGTTGGGAGCTGTGGCCCAGGACTGAGGCATTCCTGCGGCGTGAGAGACTGAAGAAGTAAGAACTTCTGTGTTGCCATTCTGCTGGCAAAGCCAAGCCTGGGGCCCAGGCACCCTCAGATACCGTGTGTGGCTTTCCTCCATCCCTGGTTAAAGGGTATGTAGCAGTAGCAAAATCTGCAGCGTTTTGGAAGACACCGCTACTCCAGCCTTTCTTCGGTGGAAGAAGAGAGGCAGATGTGAGTGCATGGTCTCAGCGCGGGGAACTGTGTGAGCATGTCCCTGTCCCTGTGTGTTGCGATGTGGTGACTGACCACAGCCCCACACCTTAATATCCATGCTGGTCTCAGTTTAGAGGAAACCCAGGCCTGCTTAGAAAAAGGGTATTTTCAGTGACATTTGGCTTTCTGGCAGAATACATGAGGTAATAACTTACGCAGCCATTATCCTGCAAACCAGACTCTGCCAAATACATCAATACCAATTTTGCACTGTTTTTTAGGAATGAGGTGCTCAGTAACACAGACGTTTCAGCTGCCTGTGGTTTTCTGTGCAGGTGTATGTGTGAATCTGGGCTTCTCTAAGGGACACAAACAGATCCTGCTAATGACTGACACTCGTCTGTCCAGCATTGTGTTACATGCACCTGCCTCCCACTATTTCCCCATCTCATAGCATATCTTCATAGAATCATAGAATGCCTTGGGTTGGACGGGACCTGAAGGACCATCAAGCTGCAATCCTCCTGCCACAGGCAGGGCCACCAACCTCCACATCTAAGTACTAGACCAGGCTGCACAGGGCCCCATCCAAGCTGGCCTTGAGCACCTCCAGGGTCTGGGCACTCACAACCTCTCTGGGCAGCCTGTGCCAGCACCTCACCTACCTCTCATAGTAAAGAACTTAAGAAGAACTCAAGAACTGTCTTTTCCATATCAGGCACCTCAAGACAGGTACATGGATATCATCTGTCCTGGAGAGTAAAGAAAAATAAAAACTATGCCTACCCCTGTTCATTAATTTTTTGTGGGTTTTATCGTACTGAGAGCAGTCAGCAGTGACTGATCCTTGTGTGGAGCATTTCGGGAGAGTTGAGCAATGTAGGAGCTTCCAGAAGCTTGTTTCACACACAGTAGCGATCAAGGCATTGGGCACTGTGAGGGGCAGGTTCAATGTGCCTGCCGTGTGGAAGGGTACTGGCACGAGGAGCAGTGAGCTGGAAGACAATGAGCATGAGTGGGGGACAGGAGATGATGTGTCTTTTCAGCTTGGCCACAAAACCAGCTGTTAGAAAAAGAGTCAAGTCTGTGTTAAAAGCACATCCTTGTCCAGTTCTAAAGAGACCACTGATAACCATGTGCCTGCAAAATGGAGATTGTACTCATCCTTAAAAACATCTGCTTTTGTCCTTACAGGTCTAAGTATTATTGGATGTACTTGGCATTAACCTGACTTTGATAAATACCAATCGTGCTGTTGTGATAACTGTAGCTAGGTGATTCTTACATTGTTTTTTATGGCGACTGCTGAAAATTTTTTATTTATGAAATAGAAAACCACCAGACTAGGTCTGATGGCAGAGGGCACACGGTTTATGCTACAGTACTGATCAGCAGCAGGAGCACTCTTACTCTCTTGTTTTGGATAAGAACTTTTTGATTCCACCAGCCAGCTCCTCACTATGCTTGCTGGAGGTCAGGTATGTTCAGGGACTAGCACTAAGTGGGCACAGTGCAGAAAATACCTTTGTGCTGAAGTAGGCGATGCAATTTGTCTCTCAGTAGCTCTAGCTGTGTGTTAAAGCATTCAGTTTTCTGTTATTTCTTTGTGCCTGGCCTGCTTTCATGGAGGTGTCTTTCTGCCTAGAGATGGCAGAATGTAGACACTCTGATCTCTGCTTTTTCTTGCTTGTGTTGCTTTTAGTTCTTCCAGGTGCAGATGGGAAGAATTGGTAAAATATGAAGCTCCAGAAAAATCTCTTGCTTCCACACTGGTTTTGCTGCCTCTGTACAGTGAAAATTAGCATGTATTGTACAGCAGTCAGTTTCACTCGGCACCAGGTGGTGGGAATATGCTGTGGACTAAAAGCATGTCTATATTTCACATTTTATTTCCGTTACCAGTAAGAGGGCAGATTTTGTTATGCCTGTCAGAGTAAAATTCAGGACGGATTGGTCTCCATCTCTAGGATGGGTAAATAAATTAATCTTGCACTTGATGGTGATAACTGTTTCAATCTTTTTTCCAAATCCTCAAAAATATTTGAAATGAAATCTGTCAAGAAAAGGCCTCTGAAATTCTTAGCAGAACCCAGAGCTGCAACAAGAAGATTGGTGCAGCAGGTTTTTACAGGAAGGTTTTACAGCCCCACATGTCTTGGTACACATCTCTCCCTCCTGATTTCTACACTCCAGGTTCTCTCTTTTGGTGTACCTACTGGTCACGTTACCCAAATACAACAACTTATATCACGTTGCTTTTTTGATGGATGCGGCCAGCCCAAGCCACCAGGCTAGGCGTGAGCCAGTTGCCCACCCATGATCCCTCTGGAGCCCAGCCGCCCCATCTCAGGTGTCGTTCCAGGTACACTGCACAGAGCAGCAGCAGCAGAAGGTCCCACTGATGGTTACTGGTGCATGTGGTGGTTCTGTGGTCGCAGCTGCTAGTGTGGGGACCTGGGCTCAGAGCTCAGCCTGGCATCCATCTTCGCTTTCTGAAGCAAAAGTCCTCAGGTTTTCCGAGTCCTGGCTTTTACAAACACCACCAAAGACCATGGCAACAAGATGATTTCTAGCAAGGAAGACACTGGCCAGAAACTGCTGTAAATTATATAAAATCCCTATTTTCAGCTAGCATAAACCAGGCCAAATTCAGGAGACCTCTCTTGAATATATCACCGCTCTGTGACAGTGTCAGTTTCAGTCTGAAATTTGTGCTGAATTGGCTGGTTTTTTTTAATGTTAATTTCCTTATCCAGTGGGGAAAACAATAATTTTCTGTGTTTTTCTTAATCGTTATCATACACTGGTCTCAGTAGTCTCCTAGCAGCTGCCTTTTGCCATTTGAAGAAAAAAAGTCACAATGCTTTTTTTTTTTATCCTTCATTGCTAACCGTAGAGCAGCCTCTGTAATTTCCTATTCTGAGACAGTGACGATACCCTGATAAATGGTTTTATTTCTCCATTGTTCAGAGGCACAGTTTGGAGTGTCTTCCCATGGCTCGGGCACTCAGCACCCCAGGCATGTAGCTTAAACCTCCAGCCTTCGGCCTTGCAATTGCTTCAGTGCAGTGCTTGCAGCTAGTATCCCAGAAGGATTTCCTCATGGATTTTTTTTCCCTCGGATGAATAGTTAGTTTCCTGGGCGCATTGGCCCTCTACTGGATAAAATAAAAACTGTTCAGCCCTGCTCCCACTTCCGCAGCTTAGGGAAAGGCGGTGGGCATGGCACAGCTCCCCAGGGCAGCAGGCACAGCCCTGAGCTGCCAAAGCTCAGGGAGCCTTTGGGCACCTCTCTCAGATACAGGGTTTAGGTTTAGGTGGTGCTGTGTGGAGCTGGGGCTTGGACCCAGTGGTCCTTCTGGGTCCCTTCCAACTCGGTTCTGTGATTCTTAAACTTCAGCTGTTTATTTCTATCCCAGACAAGACTTAAGTCATCACCTCATATGACTTTCTATGCAGAGGAGTCAAATGGCATTGCCCTGTCTCAGAAGGCCACTTTTGTGCAGCACAGCTTGCTGGAGGCTGTAGGACCTGGGCGGGGGGGCAGCCATTAGCTCAGCGAACAGTCACATATTGTTGTTTGGGCTTTTTTTCCCTTTTTTTTTCTTTCTTCTTTTTTTTTTTTTTTTTTTTTTTACTGGCTCCTTAAACTTAAGAACTGGGCTTCTCTAGGAGAACTGGTGCAGGCAGGCATCCACTGTTCTGTATCTGCAGAGGAGCGCATCACGTGCACGCCCCATGCTAGCACCGTTTGGTCCACTCTCAATTATTTTTTTAACCTTGTTAGAACATGTATTAAAACTGTTCCCTACCTAAAGTAATTGTTTTTCCACATGCATGTTTCCCTATTATAAGACGCATACCGTATGCGCGTTTTTGTATGCGCGCATATGTTTGTGCATATATATAATACATATACCATGTGTATGTTTTGTATATGTGTACACATATATGCATACATACCATAGGTATGTATGGATTTGCATGTGTGTTCACCCAGCGACGTGACGGGTGTCCTCTCCTTCTGTCCGTCCAGGTGCTGGAGGCCACCAGGGTGAACCGCAGGAAGAGCGCGCTGGCTCTGCGCTGGGAGGCCGGCATTTACGCCAACCGGGAGGAGGATGAGTAGCTGTGTGGCAGCACCTGCGAAACAACAACAACAACAACAACAACAACAAAGGAAATATACAAGAGAAAGGAGGGAAAAAAAAAAAAAAAAGGAAAAAAAAATAAGCAGCAGCATTTTAATCCGATATTTATTAAATACACAACAAACTCAATGATGCACACAGACACAGAAACGATCCAGCTCCCGGCAACTCTAAAACAACAGGAACAGCCCCCTCGGAAAACTCCCCCTCCTCCCACCCCCGCTTCCCCCCTTGGAAATGGTGCCGGGGTTGCAGGGCCAGGGAACCCCAGGGTACACTGCGGGGTCCGCGCCCACATCGGCATCGCCCTGCAGCGTGACGACGTCACCCTCTGATGCTGTTTCTTTGAGGGGACTGAAAGGTTCGGGATTGGGATTGGAGTGGGGTTGGGTTTTTTTGGAGGGGGGGTCTGCGCCCCTTATCTAGTAATTTATCTGTTTAAATGAAAAAAAAAAAATAAACAGGGAAGCATCTATTGCAAATGTACAATCCAGCAGACTCAGTAAATACAGCCCTTGTGTTGCAAACACAAGCCATCACAATTCAGGAGTGGAATAGATGGGGATGAGAGCTAAGCCAAATGGATCACCTTAGCTTTAGGATCCTGTATGCTTGCAATATCACCTGAGCTCCAGGTTCTCAGATCATATTTACCTAACAAAGTTTCTAAATAGAAAGTCTGTATTTAGCGGATGACAACTATTTTTTGATGGTGGGGAGGGAGAAAAGAATGGCGTGTGTGGAAAACCAATTGAGATGGATAGTTTGAAGCAGAAAGGTAGTGGGGAATGAATACAAATAAAGGACATTTAATTTTTAAAAAAGGCAATAATTGAACTAAGCCAGACTTTGGCCTAGGAAGAGGTATGAGATAGAGAGGAAAGAGAGCTACGTCTTTCACTATATTTATATGACATAAAAAGCCTTTGAAGCAGAGTGCTTTGTGGGAGCCTTTGGGTCCCCGGGCAACAAGAAGTTGGGGGCAGGAGGGAACGAGGGGGCAGGCAGGGGGGGAAGCGTGACGTTTGCCATCCAGCCAGAGCGTGCAGCGCTGCAAGCAGACCACAGGGCCCATGCTTGTTGCTTTGGCCCGGGATCAGCCGCCAGGGGTTCGTGTGCATCTGTGTGTGCATGGGGCGCGTGTGCGTGTGCAAGGATACGTGTGGCGGTGTGCGTGTGTGGGTTGTTTTCTCCAAGGCTGTGTACCAGCTGTAGGGGTGAGTGCTCATTTCTTTCTTTCTTTCTTTCTTTCTTTTTTTCTTTCTTTCCTTCTTTTTTTTTTTTTTCGTCTGAAAGGGGATATGAAAACAAGGCACTGAGTTAATGCAGTATTTGTGATATCAAAATTTGACCCAACATGGTATTTGCATGAGTCACAATTGCAAAGTATTGACCAATTTTGTAAGCTGACAATTAGGAGAAGAAATGTGGTATTTATTCTTGTGCTTTGTATTTGTATGTAGTATAGAGGCTGCGGGTTTACTCTTTTCACGCCAGCAATACAGTAAGAGTATTTTCAACTGGGAACCATAATTTCTGGACCAGAAATGAACAAATTTGGGAAGCAACAACAACAACAAAAAAATGCTGAGCTTTTTTCTATATGAAATGCTCTGCCTTTTTTATAGACAAGCAGTAATTATTTTGACTTCTTTTTAAAAACCACGATGCTGGTCCTCACCCACGCCTCTCCTTGGCTTCACGGCCTGCTGCGCTGCTTTGTCTCAAAGCAGCGAGCTCACTTCAAACGAGTACCAATACTGTGAACACCCTCCTGGTGCTTTTCTTCAACCAACACAGCGCTTGCAACCAAACGATACTACTCCCCACAATTCCCCCCAGCATGCCTGTGGACATTTTGAGGCCCATTTCCAGGGAACTGTAGCACCCATGAGCTTTGTGAATTGTCTCCCTCCATGCCGTGGAGCACAAGAAGGCATTGCTGACCTGTGAGACAAGGTGCCCTGAGCAGTGGGCCCCACATCAGATGATGCTCCCCAAAACCGGGGCGCATCTGTATTCTCCTCCACCCAGAGGTCTGCTTTCGTCCCACACCGGCTGACATTGGTCACCCATCTCAAGACACCTCCTTGTGCTTTGTTGCCCCTTGGTCCTCGAAGCGCAAACCTGATTGCCCTTATGAGGGGCACAGTTGTGGGAAAGGAGCTTTGGGGGTGTCCACTTCCCTCCCCATGGCAGTGGCATGTGCCGGCCCCGGGCAGCCAAACTTTGCAGCCAGCAGTGTTCTTCTCTTCCAGAAATTATGGGCATTTGTCAGCAGTGCACACTCGGTGTGGCAGTAGCACGGGTGCTGTGCAGCTCACTCGCCTCTCTGTTATTTCATTTGCATGCTACCAGGCTTAGGTGTTTATAAGTATACGCCAGTAATACATACCTATCTATATATAACTATATCGAACGCAACCAAGGAGCACTATTGCAGAGTTAACTTTGTCTCCACAAAAGAAGCGCTCAGATCCTTTCCCGTGGCAAAGACTGGTTTTAATGAAACTGTGTATTGAGAAATAGTTAAGCATTAGCATTTGTGATTATAAGCAGTTTGGGGTTACAGTGGAGGTTTTCTGAACAATTTGTTTTAAAGGCTGCCAGTTTGGGCTTCATCTCGCTCCATACTGACATCATCCGAAGGAAAACAGAAAAACATCACTTTGTTTGGCAACCGGAAGGCGGCATCCTTGTCATGACTCATCGAACAGCTTCAACAGTACCTGGCTTTCTGTATGTTAACCACTTCAATGTTATCCTGCTTCTGTTTTATAGTGACTGTGAGGCCTACAATGCAAGTATATAATTATTTTCTCATTAAAACGGAAGGCTGCTTTGTGTTTCTGTCCAGCAGCGGCAGGGATGCGATGGGAGCAGGCACACAGTCCTCCTGTGCGGGGGCATTCCACTGTTTGGTTACAGCCCAGTTGCCTCCTGGGGGCTGAGAACAGTGGGGATCTCAGTGGGCCATGTGCAGCAGTTTCACAGAATCGGAGGATCATAGGGGTTGGAAGGGACCTCTGGAGATCCCCCCAGCCCCCCTGCTAAAGCAAGTTCCATACAGTAGGTCACACAGGAAGGCGGCCATGTGGGTCTTGAAGATCTCTGGAGAATTAGAGTCCACAGCCCCTCTGGGCAGCTTGTTCCAGTGCTCCATCACCCTCACTGTAAAGAAGTTCTTCCCCATGTTCAGAAGGAACTTCCTATGTTTGTGCCCATTGCCTCTTGTCATGTCACTGGGCACCACCAACAAGAACCTGGCCCCAGCCTCTTGACACCTGTGCTTCAGATATTTAGAAACAGCGATAAGATCTCTCAGTCTTCTCCAGGCTGAACAGTACCAGGCCTTTCATCATTTCCTTGTATGGGAGATGCACTAGGCCCCTAATTATTTTTGTGGCCCTCTGCTGGACTTTTTCTGGGAGATTCCTGGATTTTTTTGAGCTTAGGAATCCAGAACCGGACACAGTATTCCAGATGTGGCCTCCTCAGGGCAGAGCAGAGGGGAAGGATCACCTCCCTTGACCTGCTGGCCATGCTCTTTTTAATGCACCCCAGGATGCCATTGGCCTTCATGGCCAAGAGGGCACACTGCTGGCTCATAGTTGCCCTGTTGTCCACCAGGACCCCCAGGTCCTTCTCCACAGAGCTCCTCTCCAGGAGGTCATTCCCTATCCTGTACTGATGTGTGCAGTTATTCCACTCTGATGTAGGACCGTAGACCTGTTCTTGTTGAAACTCATCAGGTTCCTCTCCACCCAACTCACCCATCTGTCCAGGTCTTGTTGAAAGGCAGCACAGCCTTCTGTTTTTTTCCCACCCACCCATCTGAGCCCCCCTCCTTCCAGGAACAACATCCAAATGCCCGCAGAGAGCACTGCTGTGGATTTCCTCTCCTGTTAGCAAATGCTTCAGAGGTAGAGATTGCAAAATGACTACTGTCACGTCTGTGGGTGGCAGCAGCTTGGGAATTTTGGCAATAAATTCCACTGTTAGCAGCTGTTCATATTTGTTCACTGAGAAACACTTAGGACAGCTAAAATCCCCAACACCCCACTGCGTGGCCAAAGTGACATTTGCCAATCTTTAGAGTATTTCTGTAAGTACTTAAGGTCTCCAAAAGTGCTGTTTTATCCATTGTTTATGGGGCACCATCACTGCCTCAGATCTCCTGGACCAGACAGAGGCAAGAAGACAAAGTGAACGTAGTAGTGGGATCAGTGCACAAAAAAAAAAAGCAGAGTATGCAGTATCAGGAAGCCAAGCCTGGGCTCCACAAGCTATAGCAGAGGAGGGACAGGACTAGGCAGGACTTCAGCTACAAATATTAGTACAGACTTTAGAAATGACTTTCAGTGACCTTGAACTGATGAGACTGGGCAGTCCAACAGACCGCTGGCAGCAGGCAGCCCAGCCCTGCACTGCTCCCCAGCATCCCCATGTATCCCATCATCTTGCCACAACTGCACTGCATCAAAAACACATCCAAAAACGACAACAGAAACCACGCAGTAACAGGGAGAAAAAAAAAATGCCATCCAGAGCACAGGGCCTGCTGCTAGCTCTGGCTGAGCCCTGATTAACTGGCCACCTTACCCACAGGTTCACCAGTTGTCTCCAGGAGTAGAGCTTTTGTGATAAGCATTAGTTGCTGGAGCACCACCAGGAGCTTCCATCCCACTCCAGTCCCACCCAGGGCAGAGTCAGAGGGGGAAAATCCATGAAGAAAATCAGGAGTAAGCTGTGGAATTGTAGCCCTTCAACCGTGCAGCAGCACTGACATCTGGAGGGTGGGATGCAGTGGGTATGAGGAACCACCTCAGCGTACAGTAGCATTGCACAAATTCTCCCAGACAAGCCACGAGGCACAGTTGTTGCACAGAGGGATGGAGGGAGGCACGAGGCTCCATCCTTCTGCAAGGTGCCTACAGGGAAGGACAAGGCAGAGTCATTGCTTTGGCATATCTCAGAGCCCAGCACACAAAGACATCACCTGTGCTACGAACCCAGCAAGCTCTCCTCAACCAGCCCCAATAAAAACTTCACAGAATCACAGAATCATAAAGGTTGGGAGAGACCACTGAGATCACTAAGATCTAGGCCAACTGTCAACCCATCACCACTGTGCTCTCTAAACTGTATCTACCTCTTGTAGCATCTGTTTGCCACATGTTAAATTGAGCGAAGTTCTACAGTCATTAGTGAAAGACACCAACTTGGGAAGGTGCTAGCAAAACGGATAGTGACATAATCCTGATGAAGCATTCCTGCAAGGCTTTACAGGCAAATAGCCTATCATTAGAAAGGAGGGAAGAGCTTGTGAGTATCTGTGACATGTCACCTCCATGGAGAAATGTGGAGTTTCCTGGTATACAATGGGAATTGACTTTCCCAACATCCCTGTCACCCCAGGTGACACTCCACCTTCAGCAGAGGAGACAGGAAGGCTCAGCCTTGCTTCGTTAGGGTGAAGAGGGAAAGGTGCAAAGTAGGGAACTTGCTCACTTGTTTGCCTCTAGGAGCATTGCTTTCGGGCACAGCACCAGCCCACAGAGGATCCAGACTTCTGCAGCAGTACCCTTCTCTGCTCCCTCCCACCTCCTTGCCTCAGCTGTTCCCTCCTAATCTCAATATGATCCTGTCTTCACTCAAAACACAGCTGCTTCCAGGTAGCAAGATCTGGTAGCTCCCATGGGGATCTTACTCTGCATCCATTCAGCCTCATGGGATGGAGAAGGCCCTTGGTCAGAGCATATCCCACTCCACATCTCTCTTACTGACCACCTCTACATTTGATTTGGAAGGGTGCTGGGGCAGAGCAGGGTAAAACAAACTTTCTTGGTTGCACTACTCCTGCCAAAAGGAGGATGACTACAGCCTTCCTTTAACTGAGGAAAACAGCTATGCCAAGCTCCAGCCATGGAGAGCTCCAGAGATACTGAGTTTATAAAAGTTTGAGAGGGTTGTTTCCAATGGGGAAGTTAATTTCAAGTCATGATATTTTCTGTATAAAGAAAGTGGAAATTTTTGGCAGGAACAGGGGATAAGTAAGGCAGGTCAGAAGGCAGAGTTATAAACAGTGGAAAGCAGAAAGACAAATAGGGGAAAATCTTGCTGATGGGAATTTATTCACAGAGGGAGCCGTTTCCAAAGCCAGCTGAAAGCAAGTTCAGGTCATGTCTGAGCAGGGTTGGACGCTTTATGGCAAGAAGCATATTTAGCCAAGCTCTTAGGGAAGCAGACAGAAATCTGTCAGCTACAGCACAGGTCTCGCACTCTGCCAGGCCTGGGAAAGAGCAGTGCAGGGCAAGGATCAGCCCAGGTGACCCCTGGCCACTGTTTGCTGAGTCAGCCTTCAGCAAAAGGGAGTCAGGAAATAGCTGGACTGTAGCATTGTCCCTTAATATACTGATATGCAGGCTCTTTGAGCTTATAAATCAGAATATAAGTCAATATAGCTTGTCTGAGCTTTGCAGGATGTTTCCAGGGAATTTGTTATTGAGATGCTTCCGCACTAAAGGATCCAAACAGCATTTCAGTACCTAAAAGGCTTGATTTTTCAGAGCTTCCTTAATCTCTTGTCTCCTTCCTGCACAGAAGAAATATTAAATCACTGTGCTTTTAAATGTCAGAGATCACTCTGCTCTTGCCCCTGCGCATCCATCTGCCCATGTTGACCTGTGCTGCCTTGGCCATGTGTCCTTGGTGGCTCCCACAGGCACCTTGGTGGTGACATCCAAGGGCTTGGTGCTCAACCTGTGATCAGAGTGCACAGTGCAACACTGACAAGGGGGTGAAGTGCTGGGGGGATGCCTCCTGCTGCTCCTGTGCAGCGAGCAGGAGGTGTGAGAGCTCACAGAGGAGCTTGTCAGGAAAAGCAGTTTTGCAGAGGGTAGCAGCAGCACTGCCCTTGACCACTGCAGGCGGTTCAGTAGTAGGGCATAAAATCTAAACGCTATCTCAGCTAGGCTTTGAGCGTCCCAGAGAGCTGAAATGAGGGGAAAAGGGAACAGCAAATGCTGGTCACAGCAGCTGTCTTGCCACACAGCTTAAAATTTAATATTGTATATGTATTTGTTCATGCTTGCTAGACGTTAAAGAACTGCAGCTTGGGAAAAGTTATCAGCAGAAATACTACTGGAAAGCTGCCCAGACTTTCTTGTTTTCTTGGTACATTTTACCCATTATCCCTATTCAACTCCAAAATTTGCCTCAGATTTTTCCCAGATTTTAGTCCCTTTAATGTATTTTCACACGCATACTAGAACCCTATCAGTTCACCAGATCTACCAAGCCTGTTTGCAACTCTCCCCCTCTATTGCTGTCTGCCCAGGGGGATGCTCACTCTCAAGAAGCACACAGTGAGACCCACCTTAACATATCTACATGTGCTTTCCTTGGAGCTTTCTGCTGGAGCACCTGGTCTGGGGCAGGTGAGGGACTCCTGCCTTGCCTGCACCACAGGTAGAGGCAGATTACCACATCCATGCCCTTCTCTGCCAGCACCCTGCAATGGGGCAGTTCTCTATAGCCTGCCACGCACCATCATGCAGGAGTACCTCCAGTGTGGAGCAGGCCCCAGCTACAGGTCCAGTCCATCATGCCACAGTGACGGAACACAATCTTTCCTTGCTGTTCCAGGGACCTTTCCACTCTGCCAGACCCAAACAAGCACCTGGCCTCCAGGCTAAAGGGTAGATGATTATCTAGGTGTGTCTGCAGCACATGCTAACAAACAGGACTATCTCTTCTCCTGATTAGAGGTCACCTGGAAGTCCTCACCCACTGCAGTGAGACAAGCAGTGACACACAAGTGATGCCACTATTCCACAGCCTTCCACCCTGAAACCACCTCAGGCTGTGCTGGGCAGCTGCCACCAGCCTTCATGGGGTACTCACTGAGAGTCATGGAGGATCTGCCCAGCCCCAAGCAGTTGTAGCTCTATAGTCCAGGAAAGACTTTGAGAACTAAGAAGTTCTCAAGTTTTGGAGTTGGATGTTTGTTTTGGTTTGATTTTGATCTGCAGATGTTCAGCGGGAAGAGCTGCCACATGAAAAAGAAGGTGGCAAAGCTCCGAAGTATCACCAGTGTGCCGCAGCATCAGCAGCTCTCCACTGTCTGGAGAATGTAAACACACTGTGACTAAAACCATAGTCAACCTTTCTTGCCAACTTCTTTGTTCAAAAGAGTGCACAGAGACTTCATGGCAGCAGTTGGTACTTGCCCACCATGAACACTGGGAGGGCCTCCAGTGGTTGCCTCAGCCCACCCTTCACCTGCCTTTGAAATGTGATCTTGGCCACACACAGCACTAACCTCAGATTTATAGGGTGAAAATGGCTGGATTTCCGCACAAAGCTGTCTCCAAAAGAACAAAACTTGACAGAAATTTTCTGTCTTTTCTCCTCAAAAGAGGGAGGTTAAACATAGCACTAACAGTTATCACAGCAGAAGATAGTTTGTACCTTCAAGCACTCACAATGTTCTTGGTTGCCTTCACCTCTCTGAAAACTGGGTGGATTCAGACCTTTTCTCTCCACTGTCCCAAGCCCTCCTCAGGATCCCATAATGCTGTATGCCTCTAGAGGAGTGCTCACTCCACCCAATTGCCCCTGGCTAAGGTTGAGATGCCCAGCAAAGGTCCAGGAAAGGCCCCACATTAGCTGAGCAGAACAGTGCAGATCAGACAACATCCCAGGCCATTGATACAGAGCTGGTGCACCCCTGCTCACCACCCTTTCCCTCTTCCTTGTCCTGCTTTACCAAGAATGTGGTCATCAAGAACACGGTCACAACAGGAATCACAGCGCTCTCAGCCAGCCTCTTCTCCACCCTCTCTCTTCTCTTTCACATCTAAGGCCAAGATTTGCCTTCACAGCCCGGAATAATTAGTGCTCCTCTTTCCCTTGCACTACTTTTCTTCTTTTCTCCCTCACCCCACAAGGATGGGCAGCTTGCTGCTTCTTTTTCCTTCTTTATTCTGCCACAACAATGTTTCTCATTGGCACTGCATAAAGCCTTTCTCTAGTTCACGTCCACGCTTCGTACATCATCACTCCCCAGTCTCATAGACCCAAAGTCAAGTTTACTCACACACTTCTCCTTCTACTAGATTTTGGTCGCCCTGAATGCCTTTGCTCAGACATCTCTTTCTTTTTTAAAGGATGTTTGTAGGCTTTTCAGTACGCACTCACCACAGCTGTAAATGTTTCTAGACATAGATAAAAATGAACAAAGAAAGAAAACATGTAAACTATATAACCAAAGTCATTTCTGAATTCTGAATATGTGGAGAGCATTTGGGGGAGGAGAGCAGTTCTTGTTTTTGAACTCAATTTTTACAGATTATTGTCTGTACTGCCTTCAGTAGTGAACTTTTTTAATAGCCATCTTTTTTGCTCTGGTTATTTAATCTTTCTAAACTGTCCGTTCTCACTTAGTTCAACAAGGGAAGACTAAGCTGCCATTCTGGGATAATTTGTTTCATCCCACTACTCAGCTGTGGTGGACGGCAAGCTGGACATGAGCCAGCACTGTGCCCTCACAGCCCAGAAAGACTACCATATCCTGGGCTGCATCGAAAGAAGCGTGGCCAGGAGGGCAAGGAAGGTGATCCTGGCCTCTGCTCTGTGCTGGTGAGACTTCACCTGGAGCACTGCATCCAAATGTGGAGTCCTCAGTACAGGAGAGACAGGGACCTGTTGGAGTGTGTCCAGAGAAGGGCCACAAAAATGATCCAAGGAGTGGAACACCTCTCCTATGAGGCTGAGAGAGCTGGGGCTGTTCAGTCTGAACAAAAGAAGGCTCCAGGAAGACCTGACAGCGGCCTCTTTAGATACTGCAATATCTAAAGAGGGGGCTACATGAAAGAAAAGGACAGAGTCTTTAATGGGGTCTGATGTGATGTGACAAGGGGAAATAGTTTCAAACTGAAAGAGGGGAGATTTAGATTGGATATAAGGAAGAAATTTGTTTTATAGTAATGGTGATGAGGCACTGGCACATGTTGCCCAGAGAGGTGGTGGATGCCCCATCCCTGGAGACACTCAAAGTCAGGCTGGACCGGGCTCTGAGCACCTGATGGAGCTGTATGTATCCCTGTTCATTGCAGGGGAGTTGGACTAGATGGCCTTTAAGTGTCCCTTCCTATTCAAACAATTCTATTAAGTCCATTCCTACCAGACCCTTCCTACCTTACACTCTTGAATTTGCAGTGCTTCATGCCAAACCCATATAGGCTGACAACAATTTAAAAGAAGAGGTGAATATTAATGAAAAGTAGAATGTGCACCAAAAAAATAGCATTTAGCATAAGGATTATCTGGGTCTAAGACGTACAGCAGGATTTTGTTCTGCAGTCCAGCTGATCGAGCAGGTGCTGGATACCACGAGAAGCCTTTTTTCCTGTCTCCATGCAGAGGATTTATGTTAAGAAATGCAGTTAAAGTGTCAGCACTAAATCACCTAAATTCCTTGAGATAAATTAAAACGCAGCTGACCCAACAAAAAGCACACATAAAGGATGCTGGGTTTTGTCAATCCAGCAGGGGGAAAAGACCACAGGAGACTCCAGCCAGGCAAGGAGAGAACTCTGAAATAATGAGAAAAATAGGCAGAACTATAACTTCAGAGGGTGAAAGCATGATACTACTCTTCAAGTGCCAGCTTCCTCCATGGAACAGCTGCTGGGTCTCCCCCATCGTACCCTGGGGACAATCCTTGCTCCTTTCTCACTGCACTACATATCAGTGCACCACAGGGTCTCTCTCTGTGGAGACGAGCTGCTGCTGACCTGGTCTCAGGGTCCCCAGGCTAGAGGGCTGTAGGGGAGTTTGCCTTTAACCACTGGGTTTCAGCAGTCTACAGCAATGTATTTTTGCCTTGCAACTAATCTCAACCATTCTGTAGGTGCGTGTTTTTAAATGTCAAGAGCCACTCTCTTACACCTCTTAAGGATCCCTTGTGCCAATTCTGCTCAAATATTACATTCTAGAGCAGAATAATTGTCCCCTAAAATATCAGTAAAATGAGAACTGAGCCCTGTGGAAAAGCTGATTATGGAGAATGGTAATCTTAAAGCCTTTGTGGGATCAGATGAATATGGTATTCATGCAAAGTGTTTTGCAGTGGGATATGTTATACAGCCTGAGTTAAACTTGCGTTACACTTGTACTGCAGTTGCTGACATAAAATAATACCCTTCTATGAGAACCAACTCTAAAAAGCACATTTAATGAGAACGAGCACTCCAAATATCCTGGAAATATATATGCAATTCATGAGATCACTAATGGCATTTAGCACAGCTCATTAGCTCTCTGGGCCTGAGTAGCACTGAGCATAGCATGGTATCACCTAAATGTCAAGAGTGTCTGATGAATAAGCCAGGCAGCCTGTACATGCCACCGAGTGCGGAGGGAAAGCATCCCTCATTCAAGAGCTGAGCAGATCTGCAGCCTCTCCAGCTCAGTGCTCATAAAATTCCTCTGCATGGCAAGACAACCAGTGTCCCACATCAAAGCTAGAATGGGATGAAGCAATTTCTCTTTCCCTCTAGTATCTGGAAGAAAAGATGGGGCTCCCAGGTCAAAGCGAAACGTGCCCATGACTCTGGTTGCATGTGTTGACTGAACCAGACCCAGACTGCTGCTGTGGGGCTTTCAGTAAGGCTGCCTGGAATTTCCATCCTCTGGAAGTACTACTGTGTTTGGAGAAAAAGAAGAAGAACTAAAGAAACACCTGCAGAAAATCTGATACAAAAATAAACCAAGTATTTGGAACAAACCAGATTGTATTCTACAGCTGGCTATGAGTCTTTGGGTCTATTAAAAAAAAAAAAGTCATAATTCTCTGGCAACAGCAAATCATTCTAGCAGACAATTCCCCATTCCTTCCTATGTTAGTTCTTGGGATTTTTTCCCTCAAATAGAAACCTAAAACAAAAAGTATTGCACAACTGGACTAAGGAGTAAAAGAATGCCGCTCTTGAGCCATAAGTACACAGGCATTGAGTTGATGCCACCTGAATCAACAGAGAGTGCAGCAGATGGGGATTTTAACATGGTTTGTGCAATTAATCATTAATTTATTTTTTAAAGCCATCACCATGAATCTTCCCAGAGCAGACTGCTACTCTGCCTGTTATGAATCACTCAGCCAGTGCAGGATGAGATCATTATCATTTCAGTTAGCATTTCTGAGGCTGCCAAGCATCCCTTGAGTGCTTCCTGCAGACCCAAAGCATGGGGCAGCAGTAAAGAGTGTGGCTGGCTGCAAGCTGAGACTCCATGCCAACACACAGAGTGGAAATCGTGGATTGCTGCTGTGCTGCCATTGCCAGTGCCTTGGTCGCACTGGGAATTTCCTCCTCCTTTTGAAAATTCCCACACTGTAAAGTCCAAGGACACAGCACAAAGACTGTGAGGCAACTTATGAAAAATAAGGATTTTCTCTTACCATTTTTTCTTTTTGGTGTAATTTCCTGCCTGTTTTATTGAAATAACAATGACATCAGAGGCATGATGTAGCAATAGGGCAAAGGGAAGCAGCTGAGAGCCAGAGAGCCAGCAACACATTTGTGTGGAAGAAAGGGAAAGGAATGGAGTGAAGGGGAATTCATGAATTACTTGGCAAGAAAAGTACTCTATCTTCTCCTATCCCTGCCATCAGGCGTGAGCATCACTTCCCTGAGAGCCCTCTGGCCTGTGAAGGATGCCAAAAGAGAAAGAAAAAACGCAGCAACTACATGAATATTTTCACTTCCTAAAGTGGGTGACAGAAATTCCCCCCAGGTCATATGATCTTTGCTGAAGCTGCACCAGGAAGAGCAGCAGCAGCCAGCGAGTACAGGGCGTCTCCATACAAAAGCCTCTGCTGCCTGAGCCAGAGGTCAGAGCAGCTCAGGGATGTGCATGCGAATGCATGCATACGTACTAAGGCGAGGTGCAAACATCCTCCCAGCCGGATTGCCTCTTGCACAACCCTGATTCCGTGCAAACTGGCGGACCTTTTATTTTCCCTCCACCACTCCACTTCAAGCATGTATCCAGAGCAGAACTTCTGAGAACGCCACTTCCTCCAGCACATCTCTCGGAAAACAGCTCTCCTCTCTCCCTGATTAGAGGTGGCCATCTGCACCATGGTGAGGATGTTGGCAATGAGAACATGGGTTGAGCCGGTGGTCGCAGGCTCCCAGGTGGCCAGTGCCTTCTATGACACAGCGCTGCTGCTGGTGGTGAAGAACTTCTACAACCAGACCAATTCAACTGCCCCTTCCCACGTACTGGAAGACGCTCAGCAGAAGGCTGTCTCTAATTTTTATATCATCTACAACCTTGTCCTGGGTCTGAGCCCGCTGGTGTCAGCCTATGGCTTGTCCAAGCTGGGAGATAAGGTGCATCGGAAGATCCCCATCTGCATCTCGCTTCTTGGCTATTTGGGCTCCAAATCTCTCCTGCTTCTCCTGATCCTGCTGGACTGGCCGATTGAGGTGATGTATGGGGCTGCAGCCTTCAATGGGCTGACAGGCGGCTTCACCACATTCTGGGCAGGCATCATGGCTCTGGGATCCCTAGGCTCCTCTGAGAGCAGGAGGTCTCTGCGGCTCATCATTATTGAGATGGTGTATGGCCTTGCAGGCTTTCTGGGAAGCATGGCATCTGGCTACCTCTTTGTTGGCTTCAGCTATCACTATCGAGAGGGCACTGTGCTGGTGAGCTGCAGCATTGCTTGCTATGCTTTCTGTCTCCTCTACAGTGCTTTTGTGCTGACAGTCCCCAAGCCAGCAGCTTCCAGCCCAGCCAAAGCCAAGAGTGTAGAGGAGGCTGGCGGCCAGCTACCAGCCCACACAGGAGGAGCAGAGAGTGCCCATCCTTCAGAGAGCAGCAGCCAAACTCCAGTAACACCCTCAAAACTAATCATCATTATGCTTTTTGTGGCAGCGATCTTCTATGATCTTGCCGTGGTTGGTGCAATGAATGTACTTCCACTCTTCTTGATCAGGGAGCCTTTGAGTTGGAATGCCGTGGAGATTGGCCATGGCAATGCTGCTGGGTACGCGATTTTCATCACCAGCTTCCTGGGGGTACTTGTGTTCTCCAAGTACTTTAAGGACATTACCATGATCATGATCGGAGTGGTGTCATTCAGTGCTGGCATCCTCATCATGGCCTTCGTACGGTGGACTTTCCTGTTCTACATAGGTGAGTTGAGCTACCTCAAGGGCCCTGTCCCCACATCTCTCTCATACAGTATACATCAATATCCAGAGAAGGCACATGCTCGTGTCAGTGCTCAGTTTAAGGCCAGTTAACTTGTAATTTGTCACTTGGTCATAGTCCAGATCCGAGTGGGAGAAAAATGCTCACAATGTGGTGGGGCAGGAACTGTTGCAGGCTACCAGTACCAGCCAGACAACACTGTTCCATTAATGTGAAGCACTTGTTTCTCAAGACATAAGACTTAAGACTGCATTAGAAGATAATTGTGAAAGATTTCCTGCTAAGTGAACTTCTTAATATGTGATTTAATTTTGTTACATTAGGGTTTCTATGACTGATGGGAAAAATTATATGAGAAACTGGAGCTGCTTTAGCAAATAATATATTATGGCAATGTACTACACAAACCTTACACTGTATATAAATGACTAAGGGACAGGTAATAATAGCTGGGGCAGCACTGCATGGTGAAGGAAAGGCAAGTTTATTTGGGGGAAGCAGCCTCTGCAGGAACACGGGAAACCAAAAGCCAAGAACAGTATCCCTGATGACAGTGAGGTGGGTGATTCATACCTGACTAACAGAAGGAGTATGGTTTTGTCGCACAGCTTTCAGATCTCCTTTCTTAGAGTGAGAAAAAGATCCGAGAGAAATGACCTGAAGAAGTTTTTCTGTCTGCCTCTAGAAGAAGGGAGAAACTGAAAATTAAACAAAGTTATTTTAAGAGGAAAGATGGTAGGATATTATTTGTGTACCAAGCCTGAGTACCAAGCCATACTGAGCTAAATTTTTAACAGACTTTGTTAATCAATTAGGCAATTAGAGGAATAAAAGACATAAAATTATAATTTTAAAAATGCTTGTCTAATACTAAGTCTGTCACTGAAAAGTGCTGCTACTGGGTTTGCAAGATGCATATTCCTTGTGGTGGAGAAACACCTTGGTATGCTAGATGTGGAGTAGGCCTTTACTCAGGCAGAGCTAGAAGCACCACAGGAGAAAAAACAGTGTTCCTGCCCAGGCTGCGTAGCATAGGGTGCTCTCTCCAATGGTTAGACCTGAATTGTCCACCTCACTACTAGAAGGAGAGTGCTGTATGTATACACTTGAACCTCGGGTCAAGACCAAGAGATCACAGCTGGCTCAGGCAAAGTGCCTCTGCTAGGTGCAGCAGTTGGTGGCTTATCCGCTGCCACCTGGATGAAGCAAGGACCTGCACTCCTCCTGCAGATTTTAACCTGAGGCTGAGGGGACATGACAAGGTGAAGCAAAGGCCCTGCCCAAGCCAGAGGCATGCAGTCTTCAAAAGCAGTGGGTGCTGTGTTATGAGACAGGAGGCAGGTACTGATGATAACCATATATTCACTGTGTTGCAGCTCGAGCAGTGATGCTCTTTGCCCTCATCCCCTTACCAACCATCAGGTCCATGTTGTCCAAGCATGTTGAAGGATCATCCTATGGTAAGTGTTTTGGTTACCCCACCAATCAAAAAACTGTCAAATCCCTCAGTTTGGGTGCAAAAGTAACTTTTCACTACAATCTGTGCATTGCATAATAACAGCTGGTACCACAAAAAGGAAGGGAGGAGCAGAGAAACCTGCAGAACAAACCTGTCATGTCCAAACTTCTCCTCCCTTGTTGCTTCATCGTTTATCCGCAGAATTTTCAGTACACGTTTCAAGAGATTACTATCAGTGTGCAGCTCAAAGGCAGGGAAAATAACATCTGAGGTACTGCCCAAAAACACACTGCTCAAGGGAAAACAGAGGGCAATGCTGGGCTGAAGCACAGTGACACTCACAGTTTGTATTTGGCTTCTTCCAGTTTTGGGAATGGTGGATTTTTTTCATCTTTTTTTCAGCTACAGTCTCTGAAAAATCTCCCAACATTTATTCTCAATTGATTCCTGTCAGAACATGATTTAACAAAGGACAGCTTTTACATAAGAAAATGAGAGTTTTGGGGAAATGGGAGAAGCAATTCTTAATTTTTCTATTGGCATTGTATTAGAAAATAGTGAAATGTATGTATTTTACCACACCATGTTGGTGGCTACCACTTTTACCCCAGTGACTTGGCTTCAAACACAACTGGAGTGGTCATGCATCCACACAGCACCTCAGGCTTGTGACTGCTCTCACCTCCTCCAAACACAGCCCAAAATCACACATAGCCATCCTTTTCCCTTCTGCCGTATGACCACAGCACTCCAAACCTCCAGGAGAACACACCACCCACGTCACTGCGTTGTCTCCTCAGGTGGTGGCCACTGGTGCCACGTGGGAATAGAAGGCCATGAGGGCACCGGCTCGGCACAAGGCCCTGGACATGCTCCTGGTTTGTGTGTCCCAGGAGGATCAGACTGCTCCCCTTCCCCCATTTACCACAGCAGAAACAGAACAGTGCACTTCAGTGAAAATGGCTGTCCCTGAGCAGTTCCGAATGGGACTCAATTTGCTCCTCGCTACACATTGCACAATCCCACGCAGCAATCTGTTTTAGGTATGGTTACATTTCAGCCCAATGGATAACCCTTCTGGCCTAGGGAAGGAACTAAGATCTTGTCCTGAAGATACTGCCTCTCTGTATCGTATGGAAATGAGCACTTATTTCCCAGTTCACTGCAACCTCAAAACCTAGAGTGCTTAAGCAGGCAGCTTTGTCCTTTGCCATAAGGAAGAGTTACTTAACCCAGCTCCAGAACAGTAGCAGATGTAAGTTTGTGCAATCTGGCCCTTGTTAAGCCACGGTCACATCACTTTCGTGTGCAGTGCTGGTGATGATTCACGCGGATGTCACAGGGAGGTGGCACAGCAGGTTTTTTCTCCTTGATGACAAACAATGTTGCTGTTTTACAGGTAAGGTGTTTGTCCTGCTGCAGCTGTCCTTAGTTGTCACGGGAGTAGTGACATCCACGGCCTACAACAAGATCTACCAAAGCACACTGAACTGGTACAGCGGCTTCTGCTTTGTTCTGTCTTTCCTGGCTGGCTGCCTGTGTCTCCTCCCACTAAGGTAAGGAATAGGATCTGCTTCCCCCTAAGGGGCATGCTATGTTTTCTACTCACTTCATGATTCTAGGTCTTACGTGTACAATAGATTGAAAAAGGAATTTGTTGTAGTTTTTTTTATTTCAAAAAAATATTACAAAAACACTGCAAAAAGAAAAAAATCCTGTGGAAGTAAGATGACAAGTACTGAGAAGGTTCACAGAATCTCACTTGCAAGCAATTTAGCCACTGCTTTCCACCTCCTTTTTGTTTAATGTAACATGAATTGCTGTAGGAGGAATATTTGGCAGAGTTTGAGAGCTAATAATCCCATGGGACAAAGCCTTTGCACAAATGTAGTGCTAGATAATGTCAAAAGAGGAGTAAGTAGAGAGAAGTAATAATCCTACACAAAATAAAACATTTTTTTAAAATCCATTATAGGTTACTCATTGTGATAGAAAAGAATAACTTTGAGCATCCCCCGGGTGCTTCTTTCAAAGAGAAACGATTACCATATAGCAAAGGATGCCATATTTTTTGCTGTATTTTCTGATGCAGTGAGATTGCCCAAATGCACAGCTACAGAGTGATTGAGAGTTACAATTTTAACCAGGTTTTAGCACAAAAGCAACTTATTTTTCCCATGAAAGGTTGGACTTGATGGTTTTTTGAAGTACCTGGGGCTGTTCTACAAATCTATGAAAACCTGAAAGACAACAAACAGTACCGGTTTCATGGCTTGTACACACAGCAGTAACTTACACAGCAGATGGCAGATTCTCAAAAGGAAGTGCATCAGCACTCAGCCAGCTCCAGACACCACAGAAGTCAAAGTATAAGCTAAAGGCTCAACAAGGAAAGAGTGAACAGTAGTCTGGAGAAGGTAGCTTGGTAGCTCTCTAGTAACCTGTGTTTTTGTTGTTCTTTACAGTATTGTGGCCATCAAACAACATTCAAGCACCGGTACTTTTCAGATTCTGACCAAGTGACAGAAGCTGTACCATCTAACACATCTTTTAGTCTCAATCAATTCTTTGAGGAAGTGGAAGGTCTGCCAAACATTTGCCCCTATAATTAGCTTCATTACAGGAAGCATCTCGTCTACATCTTCACCTCATAGCATGCCACTCTCAGCCACTGAGCTCACCCAGGGCAAAAAAGCTTGCCTTGTTATTTCTGCAGTACATCATCATGCAGAGTGATGTATGCACTGGCTGTAAGACACCGGCAGTGTTCCGAGCATCTTCTTTTCATTCCAGGCTACTTAGCAATAGTGCAGATGGACAAGAATAGGGCAGAAATTGAAGGGGTGTTTCCAAGCACATCATCCAACTTAAAAGGGGAAAGCAGTGGAATGGCCACAGTTCTCCATTAGTTTCTTCTTGTCCTTCAATTCTGAAACCTCAGGGCAGTTCTGTGACTTTGTCTTACATGGCAGAGGTCCAGAAGAAGCACATTGGGAGTGCACAGTGGTCAGCAGGATGACCCTAGTTTCTAAAACACTACAGACAAGAGTAAAGATGACTGATGTTATAAAGAAAAATACACAAACGCCATAGTGAAAACAAAACCCATAACATTAAGGTACAGTTTTTGTAATCTCTACAATAAAATACTTCTTGTTACATGTTCATGCTCTTCATTTCTGAGACTGCCATGGTAGTGCAATGAGCTTATGGGAAGACACCTATGACTCAGTACCTGGTGTTTCATCTCACAGCACCAGGTTGTACTGCTCTTGTAGCAGGTCAAGAATGGGCGAGTGAAGGTCACCACCCCTACAGATTTTGTGGAGGTGGAGGACTGCCAGCACCAGGCAGCATTCATCTTGTAAGCCCAGCCTCATGCTGGCCATGCTCCAGCTGAAAGGAACCACATGCAGTGTGCCAGTTCTCATCAGATGTTATCAGCTAAATCCAAACAAGCCTCAGAAGACTGGCACGCACTAGAAGGATCTGTGTTTGGACTATGTTCCCACTTACATGCCAACTGAATTAACAAGGATTAACTGGCTTCCAGGCTCCTAGACAATTTAAAAGCTCTTCAGCACCTGTAATAACCAGGAGGTAAGTCAGGCAGCCCCAGTTTGAGACAGGGATGTGGCAAGCAGAAATTGATTACTCACTAAGCAGCTCTCCCATTCTGAGCAAACTGCTGCCATCCCTGTCCTACCACCCCCAGCCCTCACAGCCTTGCCGCAGCTCCAGCCTTTGCTTTCTGGTTGTACCAGTTATCCACAGCAACAGACAGCTGACACTCAGTTAAATCAGCAACTGAATGAGCTTTTATGGGAGAGGTATTTCTGTAGTATGATAATAGGTAAAGTACGGTAAAACAGGTAAAGTGCCCAGTAAAGTAAGTGCACACATCACATTTCAGTGAAGAAGGTGACAAAAAATGAAACATCAAATTCTACGTAAAGGACTCATCTTTAAATACGTTTATTGGTCCATTCCATCAAATTGAGGTAAACAAGTGGTGCATTTAAAAAATGTACACACTAATAGGGAACTACAAACAATTTTACCTCAGTGTTTCTCTCATCAGTATTAGTTCCATAGTAAACAATGAACATAGTACGAGGGCTGTTCTGAAAGTAATGCCTCCTTTTTTATGATGTTGGCCCACAACATCAGAGGCAGATGGCAGTGGTATAGCAGTAGGGGTGGAACCTTCCCACCAATATCCATTGCATCTGTTGCCACGTGACAGATGGCAGCAGAGGGGCACTCTGACAAAATGGAGTCTGACATGGAAGTGTGGATAAAGCAAAGGTGTGTAATTGCACTCCTCCATGAGGAAATAATTGCACTCACTGACATTCATTAATGCTTACTGAACGTTGATGGAGGCCAAACAGTGGACGTGAGCACAGTGAAGCAACGGGTGGTGTGTTTCAGCAGTATCGACAGCATGTCACTTCTGCTGGTACAGATTGTTATGAGCACAGCATGCAGGCTTTTGTTCATCGCTGGTGAAAATGCATAACTAGTGGTGGTGACTGTGTTGAAAAATAGTGTTTTGTAGCTGAGAATTTGCCCTATCAAACAGTGCAGTGGTGCTCTTCGTATCTGGGGTAGTTTCCATGGAATTAAATAGGAGGCATCACTTTCAGGGCAACCTATGTATACCTATACAGAGATATATGAAAATGTATATAAACATGCCAGCACTGTAACTCAAGACATCATTTCATAACCTGTGAGTCTGAACAAGAGCACAGCTGTCAGAATTGCTCACATGTATGAGACAAGAGCACTGCTCCGTGTTTTGCGCTATCAAATTCACATAGATATTCTTCTCACAGCTTTCATTCTATTTTTTTTTTTGGTGGTATGAGGGTGACCCTAGGATGCAAAGTGAATGCTTTTCAGTCCATGGACTTGCACAGGTTGGAAGCAGCACAGTCTGGGCAACAAGTCAGCACTGTTTGTCATCAGCACTGACACTTTGACCAAAGAGAGGAGGGGAACCAGGGAAGAGCTAGCTTGCCTTCCCCTGCTGGCCAGAGTCTCCAGATTTTAAGGAGCAACAGTGGACATGTGCACAGAGGAAAGCAGAACAAGGACCTTTATTTTCCTCCTCTATTTTCATGCAACTGAGTGTGTGAAGGGCTTCAGAAGCAGCTCTCAGCTCACAGTCCACCAGAGCGTCCACGGAAGACAGAAACCCTCCAAGAGCTTTTAGAAAAGCTTCAGGAGAAATTCAGAGCAGCCCTGATTGAAAAACTGGACACAAGCCAACAGCATCCCAGGCTGCATCAATAGAGGGGAGGACTGCATCCAAGTCTGGGACCCCCAGCACAAGATATGCATGCAGCTGTTGCAAGTAGGTCCAGAGGACGGCCATGAAGATGACTAGAGGGCTGAAGCACCTCTGCTATGAGGAACGGCTGAGGGAGCTGGGCTTGTTCAGACTGGAGAAGAGAAGGCTCTGGAGAGACTTCATTGCAGCCTTCCAGCACTTAAAGAGAGCTTACAAAGAGGAGGGAAAATGACTTTTTACATGGTTTAATAGCGATAGGACAAGGGACAATGGTCTTAAAGAGGGAAGATTTAGACTTGGCCATCAGAGGAAATACTCAGAGGGTGGCGAGGCACTAGAACAGGCTGCTCTGAGAGGTTGTGGGTGCCCCATCCCTGGAGGTGTTGCTCCATCCCGAGGGGCTCAAGGCCAGGTTGGAGAGGGCCCTGGGCAGCCTGACCTGGTGGGTGGCAACCAGCCCCTGCACAGCAGGCAGCTGGAACTCTGTGGACTTTTAAGTCCCTTCCAATCCAACCATTTTATGATTCTGTGAAGTTTCTTTCTATGACTTAGCCCACTACAGCCTTAGCACAAGTGTCAGTGCAATAAAAATCCAAGCAGACAGCTCTGAAGAATCCACAGTTTATTCTTCAATAACATTTATGACTGGACAGCTAACACTTATTAACATTTTGTTTTTCAATGGATACTTGAAAAAGCCATGAGATGTTTCAACAATTGTTTATTGCAGGAGTCAGTACCTGATAAAAACATGTATGAACAATGCATGGCTCCTTACTGAGTACAAAAAACGATATCTCAGTGCTTGCTTCATTGTGCTGGTGCCAGTTGTGAGAAGAAACAAACATTCTAGAGGTTATGCAGAAGTAATCAGGACAGCAGTGAATTTTACATCCTCTTAGACAGCTCTTGATCTGGCTGCAGATTACGAAGGAAGCTAGGCCAATCTAAGGGCTGTTGAGAAGGATTCACATCTTACGTGGGTTCACTGGAAGGGTGCAGCCACTGTTGACACCATTTCAGTGCAAGCACAGAAGGTGACCATAAGTGACTGAACACTCAAGAAGTTACTCAAAGACAAAGCTCCTGCCCTACTCCAGCTTCCCTTCCCCAGCATCTCACTTTTCCCACTATTTGGGTTTGGGTCCTTCTAAGAGAGATATCCATGATGAGGATTACAGCCCATGCCAGTTTTACTAACAGTTCACATCTCAACCTCTCACTAATAGCAGTTAATGAAGTAACTACATCTTTAAGGAGTTTCCCACTATTTTGGAGTTCTCCCGGGTTGCACTGCTTCCCCAAACCTCACAGCCTCTCCTACAGCTACCCAGTGGTTTACAATAACAGCTCTTTATTTCACAGAGCCTCCGTAGTAGTCAACAGGAGCTAAGACGTCCACTACTACACACCCTTCTTATGCTGCAGCAACTCTTACAGAGGAAGTTTTCTTCTGAATGTTAAGTTTCACTTCCCCTGCAGGGTCAGAGCTTTTCATTTTCCAGATCATACAAAATCCTGGTACCACAGAAATCCAGGACCACAGCCTGAAGTTACCACCTTTCCTCCAAATTAGCTTGTAGGTGCTACAGAGCCACATACTCCATACAGGAAATGCAGACCCGCCTTTCAACAGCTCAATCTGAATGGGATTTATCTGAAATCAAAATATGCTTTGACTACATAGCTGTTTAGAAACCAGGATGCACAAACAGTTGCATCAGGTTAATGAAAGTTTAAGCTGATCTTGAACTACTCCAGCAGTAAGTTACTCAAACTTCACTTGGAACTCCCATTGCCTCTTGCACTTCTTATGAATGGCCGCGATGTTCTCTGCTAAACCCCACCTCAGTTTGGCGTAATTCTGAATGGGAACAGAATGCCAGCGTTACAAGGTATCAGACAGAACTTACACAGCAAAACAACATCCTTTCCACTCATCCCGCACAGTTTTTGATGAGGTGGAAGAAACAATGTCTAAATATTTCCAATTTTGCTTTGCTTGACTCCCAGTGATGTTTCAGAGTCAAGTGACAATCTTCATTTACCACGCAGGCACCAGCTCAAAAAAGCATGATAATCTGTTTGTGGGAAACAGAGAAGACAGGAATTGACTGTAACCCTGAAGGTCAAACCGTACGAAGTATTATGCATTTAGAGGTGCTTATTTTAGAAGGAAAAGACTAAGGAAGACACTAGGTTACTGCTTCAAGACTGTCTCTTCAAGTACTCCCTTTGCACACTAGGCATTGTTAGTTATTCCAAACCCAACAACAACCTCAAGATGTCACACCACCAAAGTGTATGTTGATAAAACTGTGAGCTTAAACCAGAAAGCAGCTTGTTTAGTACCACAAAACTATCAATGGAAGTTGACTCAAAAGAGGAAAACCTCTTTTAAACGACTTAAAATGTCTTAAAAACTTGACTGTTGCATCTGGAGAGTATAATCTCATTAGCTTGACAGCTACCACACTGCAATGATAACTCATCTTGACAGTTGCTATAGAGCTACTATAGCCACTGCAGGGGTGAGGGTTGGATAATATTTGGTGTTTATGAAGTTCAGATCAGATTGGTACCTGACAGGAGAACACAAGTTGTACAAACCCCAGTACCCTTCAGATTCTTCACACGAATGTTGCCAGAGACCAAGTAATCACTCAAGCTTAGCAGTAAGCACTCAATGCTTTTTTTTTTCCCAAATTCCAGTATTTCGCTGATATTAACCCCAAGACCCCATATTTTGAATGGATAAAGAGGGTTTATCTGCATGCTGTTAAACCAAGACTCTGAGACCCATCGTGGCAGCATTCCTTGTACTAAGGCTACCAACACCAAGCAGGCATTTTCTTGAGGGTGGACTGCAGGAGAAAAGAGTAGGGACTTGAAGAAGCAGCTACACTGCTAAAGGCCAAAACAAACTACTAGAAAATAGATCTGTACCAGAAGAGGTCTTAAAATGCTTGCCATGAGGTTCAGCAGAGATAGGCATGGACACCGTACCTATTATGCCTCACTGACTTGTTTAAGGCAAGTTTCACATACACAGTGATGCTTGGTGTGGGCAAGCATTTGACACTTCTTGGCTTTTAAGTTGCAACTGCAAAACTAACAAAAATAGGGAGTGTGTTCTACCTTTACCACAGCAGGCACCTTAAGTGATGATTACTGAAGAGGCTCTAGATCAGGAAAAAAAAAAACAAAGCACAGATCAAGAGTTCTACCATGCACATTTCAGAGCGAGCTTTAGAAAAAATACACCAAAAACTCACACTTGCCTCCACCATTCCCCGTGGACACCCAGGATGATTTTGATCCCCAACTCAGCCACAAGTACACTTCAGCCAACTGACATTACTTCATAATCACCAAGGTAAACAAAGATATTTAGTATGAATCAACAGCATGCTACACTCACAAAAAACACAGTTCATGCTCGTATCACAGGCTATATGTAGGTAGTGTCAGTATGCTCTGCCTAGGACCAGCCCAACTCCTACACAGGAAACTCTCCAGAAGGCATTTTAGCCAGTGGGAGCATACAGGTGGTAGCAAAACAGAAGATATTCACTTCCAGTCTTCCCCTCTCCATTAAAAAAAAGGGTTGGTTAAGAAATAATTATATTTTTAGCAAACAGAATAGTAATAAAGATGTCGTTTTGGCACCTTGCAGTAGAGTTTTGTTTTCATCTTTTTAGTGTTCTACTCATCAGTTCCTTCCAGGCTAAAGAGGTAAGTTTTATCAAGATCCCCATGCACTTTCACTATAAGCCCCATGTCACTCCATTGGATAGAGAAGGAACCATTCAAGATAACTCAAAAAGATGAAACATACCCCAGTTTAAACAGAAAATGAGGAAAAAATTCAAATAGTTTTCAGAGGGTCTGTTCCAGCCTGAACACAGCTGGCATCTCAGTTGACAAAAAAAAAAAAGAGACCTTCATAGAGTTCCAGTATGTCTAGTGGTACTGAGCACAGAAGTGCTAGACTGTCCATGAAGGTTCTTCTTATTTGGTCTCTGGCTTGTCTTGCAATAGTGGTATAATTGACTCCCATGCTGTAAGGCACTGAAGAAAGAAAGAAAGAAAGAAAGATTAAAAAATGGACTGTGTATCAATTCTTGTAATTCTTGACCCACCCTCCCTGACTGACAGAATACAAGCTCAGAAAGGCTAGCAGGGTCCTTTATAGTCTCTGGTCTTCTTCAATAATGTAAGAAAGCACTCAGAAGGAATAGCCATCGTTTTCAAACAAAGAAAACAAATTAAAGCTTTCCAAAGTCATCTGCTGGGCAAAGCTATTGAGAATGCGTCAGAGTATCTATGATTTTCAAGTATTAGCTAGATTCTTCTGAACTACACAGCAGCTAGGCAGCCAGAATTATTCTTGTCAAAGTTTGTGTTTGTGATGTGACTACAGGAGAGGGTTAGTTTGGACACAGTAGCAGCTATTATGGCAGCACTCCATCAAAGCTATTTGAAAAATCTATCCAGCCAAGGTATGTACTTCAGACACACAATGTCCCCCACTACACCTCAGGGACTTCACCACACTGCATGTGAATAACTGGTTACTTCACAGAATGGCTTAAGATGAAAGGGACCTTAAAGTTCACCCAGGTTCAGTATCCGTGTCGTGGGCAGGGATATCTTCCACCAGATCAGGCTGCTCAGAGCCCCATCCAACCTGGCCTTGAAGGCCTTCAGGGATGGGACATCCACAACACACGTTTTTTGACTTTTCCTTCACCACTAACAAGGAGGAAGAAAACTACTACTGCTGCTCAGCAATTTGTTCAATTCAAGAATCCAAGATAGACAAGCATCCAGTACAAAGTGCTGTTAAAAGAATGCCTCGCAAGAGACTGCTAGTCTCATGTAGATAACTTGAGCATAACCACCAACTCTACAGATTACACGAAGCTGCTGACAAAGAGCAGCTTCCATAGCTCTGAAGAATTAAGATGCCCAAGTTCTTTACTGTAAAACAGCACAAATATTTCCTAAAGAATAACCACCATCTTGGAGGACAATGAACTAACTTTATTCCTGCCAGTGCAACAACAATGCCACATACCTTCTCGTAGTACTGGATGTTTTTATCTGCCATTCCCATGAGTAGCTGCCTAAAGTCTTGTCGCTTGCTGTTCTGCCATCTCTCCATATCTGCTTTCAGATCAGCATTAAAACATTCTACTCGGTCTTGACATTTCTCAACCTCTGTGGGTACCTGCAGAAAAAAAAAATTAAAAAGTCAAGATTGATATTGTTCAGAGTGCTAGATGCTAAATAAGCTTGAATCCCACTAAGACAAAGCTACAGAGGAAAGGTAGTGACCTTGAAAGAACTCAGCTATGGCTGCAGTGAGAAGTCCTATTTATATATTAGGGAGGAGACAGGACTTTTTAATTTGTTCTTTGCTACTTCAGGTGGTGGGCACGCCCTTGTCTCCATACATGGCATAGAGTGGAAGAGCTTCCTAGAGGCACATGAAGAGGAAAGGCAACAGCCATTAAGTGCTGAGTGCCTAGGCTCAGTTCCTAGTTCTCAAACTGAGCAGACTGACCGGAGTTCCAGAGTGAGCTTTCTCTCCTTCACCTATTTACAGCTGAACCAGGCATTTCCCAGTTTTCACCAGTGAAACAACAAACATCCAGGTTTGCCCTAAGGGCTGAATGACATACTTTGGTGTTATATTTTGACCATAATAAACAGCAGTGATCAGCTTTGTCTGCAGAACAAAATTTCTAGGACTCTAGCTTTAACCTTAAAGGCTGCCTAAAAAATAATAAACGCAAAGCACTGATGATAACACAAAAGGAATCAAAGGCATTAACCAAGTAAGCTCATTTGGCCAAACACTGGACATGCAGTCATGCATAAGCAATGTGAGAAATGTTGAAGGATAGCCTATTGCAGGACTACAAGGAGATTGAAAAGGATTACACTACTACACATCAACTCACAACAGAAGCAAGCTCGGTCAAAGAAACTGGCATTCTCTGCTTATGGTTTAGATCAATGTGCTGTATACTGCCAGACAACTACAGGAATGATTTACAAATAGATCTCCAAGCAGAAAAACCATGAACACCATTCTCTTCCTTCTCCTTGTGCTGTGTGGTCTACACAGGCAGTAATATATGTGCACTAAGCCCAAGATTTCAGAAAAGGAAACACCTGAGCATTAGCACCAATGTGATGAGTGGATCTCCTCTCTGGAAGCTGTGAATTGCACAAAGTCGAAGGATAGAATAAGGAATATTTGCAGAAGTGTTCAGGAAATTCCTTTTTATTTTATTCCTGTTCTTCATGGGTAGAAATTAGGAGTTTACAACTATCTTGCAGTTGGCAAGGCACATATCTAAGCAGAAACACACCGGCCCTTGTAGCTCTGGCCACAGAATCCAGTCTACTAAAACTCATGACAAAGATCTCTCACAGGCTTCAGACAAGAACTTCCAAGATAGTTGGCTGGAAGGCTTAGAGGATGCTCCCCTTGAAGCACGCATGTCTTGCATCACTCTTAATTACTCTGCTATTTTAATAGGAAAGGCATAGCTATCAAGAGAAAAAGACTCATTCATATTAGAAGCAAAACCATGTAAGACTTCCCAAAACAATTCAGTTTTTAAATGCTCACTAGCTTCCTGCTTCTGCCAGGATCCAAAATCATACCGAAGATTTAAAAGAAGGCATTCTTTCTCATAGTCAGCTCTCCATCAGGCTGAGAGGACTGTATGTATATTGAGCTACAGTAACAATCCAGTGATCAGCAAATGGATTACGTATGCTCTAATTGAGGAACTATAGCAAAGAACTCCAACTAAGTTTCACAGGCCTCCTGAACCATCTGCACATACACTGGTCTTATTCAGGAATGTAAGTATACGTATATGGTGTTTTTACTCTTCCAGCTCTTTGGAAACCCATGTTACGAGCCTTTCCCCGGTCCTCCTTCAAACACACAGTCACCTTTCATTTCAAAGTCAAAGCTATCATATTCACTGTTTCCGCAGATCACCACACTACAAATCCTTGAGACAGACAGACCTAGCTTATCAGAAGTGGATTTCATCTCATTAAAAGGAAACGTGTGCACTTCACTACCTTAGTTGAATTACTGCAGAAACAGCTCCAATGCGCCAATGCAAGCAGCACTTCTCCACTGTATTTTGCTTACCAACAGAAAAACTGAAGACTCTGCACTGTTACTCTAATGTTAAACACCACACATACTAAAGAAGCTACACAATGCTTTTAGTGGAACCTTCATCATTCTGAGCAGTATTTCCTGACAGACATTTATAGCAGCCCTAGAAGCCTTCTATATTTATAGTACGCTGAGTTTTAAGCTGATTTGAGAACCACATAATGACATCAGTGTAGTTCTGTGAAGGGAGTCTGATTAATGTACTGTGAGTCCCAGAATGCCCTCCCGTGCAGGTTAAGAAGCAATGATCAAAAACTTGCTTTGTTTGGGCTTGTGGGTTTTTTTTAGTTTTGGTTTAGTTCATCTGTTTTAAGGTAACTTCTACCAATTAGCTAAATATGCTGAAAGGAACATAGATGCCATAATGACATTCACTGCAGAAGCTAGCTTGTCAGTATTCTGCCTGCTTTTAATTTCTAGGAAGTCATAGCCAGGATAACTCACTACATGTAAGATGTGTTGCTAACAACTGCTCTAACTTATCAGTTCTTATAGATAAGGACATTCCACTCAAGCTGGAAGAAACTGTAAGTTGCATGCTAGTATTTTATGAACACGCAAGGAATTCTATTAATTTTTTCAGCTTCCCCTTTTGAATGCTGTAAGGGTCTTACATTAAGAAAAAAAAGTACAAGGAGTTACCAAAAGATATGCTTATGATACTCTGGCGAGGAAATGTAAGTATTCAAAAAATTCTTAGATACCTATTCAAATGTTGCACTTTATACAATAATCCTACTGAGAGGTTAGCTTCAAAAACCTCCTAGTAGGTGAGAGATTAGCAAAATTCAGCTAATGCTGTATCAGGATCTTGATAGAAATCACTACCTGATAACCTCAACTGACTTACTGGACGTGCTAGATTTGGTTCCATTCACACAACAGGTTAGAATATCTACTCATATAAAGCTACACTTAGGAAGTAACAGTAATACCATGTGAATATTGGTATACTGATATACCATCAGCAGTGACAGACAAAAGATCAGAATACAAGAGCACAAGATACTCAAGCCATCCTGGTCTCACTTTTTGGCAGAGTCTATGACAGATGCAGGCTGAGGATTGGAAAAAAAGGTTGCTTTTCCACAGTTTGTACCCTTCAGTTTCAAAATTAAAGACAAGTTGTTAATTAAAGACTTGAATCTCCTTTAAGGTAGCTGTAATATTAGAAATTCACTTTTCAGTTGTTAACAGAAAGATGGAGGGGAGCCAAAAAAACCAGGCAGAAAGAGGGAACAAAACCTGTTTTCATTGTTGGTCAAAGTAAGGTTGATACAAGATAAAGTTCTTGCACCACTCCACATGCAGAAAGCAGGTGGCAGCATAAGCACACAAGCTTACATCTTCTCTCTGCATGAAACCCAGCCAAAACCTGACACCCAGTGACCCCTGCTGCATAAGCTCAGCATCACAAGGGAAGATCTCCCTAGTGGAAGGAGCAAAATAGGAGTCATACGGTGTAGCTCAGTGATGCCAGTGCCTAGGAACTTGATTCAGCTAGCTGTCATAGACCAAAATTACCAGAAACTGCTCAGTTACCACTGTATAAAGCCATAGCTCCTGAACAGGTCAACCAGATGCTCCAACACAGGTCAGAGCCACCCTACTGTAAATGGTGGGAAATCAGTAATATAAGATGTTGCTAGGCAAAGTTAAATGCGTTCATACCTAGGTCTTCATTTTGCACCAGCTTGCCACCAAACTCTTGCTCTGCCCCAAAGTGTTTACACTGCAAAGAGGAAGCCAGACCCAGAAAAAGCAAGCTCTAGTTCTTCACTGTTCTCAGAAAGCAGTGGAAGAGCAGGTTGTTTTTGCAGAGTAATTTGAAGTGCTAACCTTTGGACGGTCTTCTTTTTTCAAGGCTACTGCTTCCAGTTTTGCTTCATACTCTGCTTGAACTTGGTCTCTCTTCTTCAACACATTCTATGGGCAAGAGAAAAGACAATTATGAGAGGGATGCTCTTGCTTATTCCCCTTCCAGTCTGCAAGAAACTGCAGTGTTACAGCTGAAGGGATAACTCAGTCGTTAAGTTTGCCTTTCAGTATGTTGTCCTGTTTTACAGTATTTAGGAAGTAGCTTTTAAAAATAAAGAGCATTTTTGGTTCAGCAATTAGAGGGTCAGATAAAAACACAACTTTCAGACAAGCTGGAGGCAGTTTGGGTGTTTTGTTGTTTTTAAAAATAAAAATTAACCTTATGAAAAGCACATTTTATGTGAAAGAACTGAAATACCCATGTGACTTTCATGTTGTAAACATTTTACAGACAGAGGCTTCCCAGAATTGAGAACAAAAGAGTCTATTCTTATATTTTACTATGTCCACAAGCCAAGTTCTCTGCTAAGGTCACATTATAGGCTTATAGTATAAAAACAACCAATAGAAATTAGTCATTTTAAGAATATTCACTACTAAAAAGCTCTAACATACAAAATCTGGCCAAGATGCACAAGCCTTAAATCCACTAATCGTCACCTTCTCCCTCCTCCTTCCTAAGGTCACCACTGCAGTTATTTTGAAGAACTCCATTCTGAAGAAATAACTATTACTGCCTGAGTAGAGGCAGGAGATGTCAATCACTACTCTTTAAAGTCTCAGTCCATGATACCTGGAAAGGCTCTCCATTCACAAATTTACTGCTGGCTTAGGCAAAAAAAAAAAAAAAAAGGGACAGAATAGCACACATGCTATCAGTCATGTTTCCTTTGAAAAACCATGACATACCCATCCATTTTAGAATCTAAGCAGTTATACGAAACAGTCCTCAAGTGCTTGAGGTTATCAATGCCACAATAACCTGAGTGATTTTCCACTTCATAGTGCCTCGTAAGCCTGAATCAACTGAGATTTTTTCCTCAGAAAAACAACCCTTTCAGGCTATTGCATTCAGCCCCCACGAACATGAGCTAGTACAGTACACAGGGTCTGAATGTGCATTAGCCAATGATTAACAGGTACCAGCAGACTAGATTCAAAGGGCAAGTATTTTATTCCTCCTTAAGTGCCCACTACGGACCAGTAGCAACATGCTTCTGAATACAGCTTTAACTATCCATTAATGGTTGACCTGTAAGCGATAAGAAAAGTATTGCCTTCCCTTTTATTTGTCCCATATGTGAGAGGATGTATGTACTCAGGCAGCTCCAGGCAATGCTCTTCACAGCTGCCAATTAATGCATTACGCTTCAGCAGCTTCTCAGAAGAGCTCTGTACTAAGTAACCCCAGGTTTACCACTACCTATGCAATGCTTTTGATTGTTAGGGCCTCACTGAGAAGGAAATACCAAAAAATAGAAAAAAAACACCACAAAAGAAGTCATACAGCCCACTTCAGTTGTGTAAAGAACAAAACCACTTGTCCCTCTACAACAAACAAGACTTAGCCTGCTTTCAGTGCGGTAGGTTCTTCTCCAATTTGTATTCAGGTGAAACATTCCACATTGACCTACATCTTTGAAGGAGCTTCAGAAGTTTTCCATCAGCCTCTTTTCTCAGGTTGTGATGCTATGCCACTTGCGCAGCATGTAGCTTCTTACTATAACTAGAATTTACAAAGGATCCTCATTTGCTGCATGCCTTTGAGAAGACTGTTTATATGCTGCTTGCTTTAAAAATGCATTAGGAGTAGTGTCTGAGCACACAGCTAGGAACCACATCACCTGATAGGCCTTTCTGGCCACAGTAAACATACAGAGTTCATATACAATTTTAGTATCAGCACTAAATTATTCAGAGCTGATTTTGTCCTCTGCACATACCTCATGGAACACCAGCATACTACAAAAAACACATTACCACACATCTGTGCCACAATTCAAGATGCTGTCTGTCCATCTCATTAATACCCTGTGTTTTAGACAAGGTCTCTTCTAGCCTCTACCACATACATTTTAAATTCAAGCCCACAGTCACAGCCTCTAGCCACTTCTGCAAATCTTTCAAACAAATACAGTGCCAAGGTAAGTGGCTTCCCTGGAACAAGCTCATGGGTATTTCAACCAGGCTTTCTGGACTTTGCCTCTGCAGGTGTAGTTCCCTCAGGCTGGCACCACTAGGTAAAAAACAGTGCTCCTTAAGAAGATAAAGGAAGCCCTCATTGCTAAAATAAGTGAAGTTAACATGGCAGTTCTTCCACTGAGAGGCATTCACCCAGCTCAAGACTGCTCCACAAATCAGGTTCCTAACCTACACAGCTACAGTAAAACTTGCAATGGAAAAAGCTGTCAAGGTAGCATTGAATTCCTACAATCCTACAACAAGACTTACCTTCCCTCAAGTATCTTGTCCGAAAGCTTTCCACACAGACATTTCACAGTAGGCTTCAAATCAGCCAATGAATAGGAATGCACTGCTCATGAAGAGAACAGCTCTTTCAGGAGAAAGCCTCTTGTACACCATGAGAGACCTCATTTTCAGTTAGTTACTCAGTTTCATAAAGTCTGGCAAGACAGCGCTGTAGCTGAACAACCACGCCAATACTAAGAGATTTATGTTTTAGAATAAGAAAACTGTGCTTAGTATGGCCTGACAGATTTCAATTTTGGTATCTGGGAGAGATGGAAACAAATAACAGTTTGCCTGACCTAATAACAGTTTTTATTCTTGATTTTCAGATGTGATAAAGGTAATGAAGTGACCAAGCTTGACACTAAGCAATATAATCCTTATTGAACTGCTATTTTGCAAATACAGCTTCTAGATCCAACTATTTCCAAAGCACCAACACAATGAGCAAGTCCAGACACTTAAAGAATAACTGACAGAAGGAGAGAATCCTTTAGGGCACTTGAAAGTCAAGTCAACAGCACAGAAATTAAGCTACAAAGCAAGGGTTTCTTCAGCTAGAGAGGTACTTCAGGCAGTTAAAGAGCACTTAACAGAGAGAGCAGCATTAAAGACTTGCAGCAAAAAGACAAAAAAAAATCGCAGCTAGCCTGTTGGCTTGGAGAATGCATTCAGTATCTTTGTTATCATCTGAGAGACTCTAAATCTAAAAGAAAGCTTTCCCACTTCTCTCTACATTTGTACAAAACACTTCCTATATATCAGTCTGATACTTAAGATGCCACTTCCAGCAGGCCATGGAATTTGTATCATCAAAAGCCAGACGTTCTGGGGTAAAAGTATTACTGCTAACCTTATGTCCTGTTTAAATACAAATATACACACTCTCTCCTACAGAAAGATCCTGAACATTCCAGATTCTAGCCTCATCTCCAAGCATTCCGGCACTGCAAAGGAAATGCACCTTACGCTGGATCTCCCCATACTCATAATATGGGTATGAAAACAAACAGTATCTTCTGAAAATCAGTACAAAGCCTTGTGGAAGAATACTCTGCTTAAGCCAGACAAGACAGACTTGCAACCAGACATTTGACTAGGAAGAGAAATCTGCAAGTAAGTGTTTCCAGTTCTCAGTTTCAGAAGCATAGGAAGACTAGTATTAAGAGGGAGGACTACTCTGTTCAGACTAGGTTTCCAACAAGCTGTTATACATCTCTGAAGGAGGGTATATCACGCTCTCATAATGGCTGCTCCAAGAAGAAAGTCCTCAAAGGAATCTGTTAGTACTCCATACAGGGTTTTAGTAATGCACACTGTTCCATGGGTGTGTGGCGAGAAGCTCTAGCAGCCAGAATTAGAGTTCTCTGTTTCACTTAACTTTCTGCCATGCAATAAGAATTACAATCACTGTTCACTTCAAGACAAAAAATACCACAGTGAAGTAGCTTTTAATACTTACTACTTACACCTAAGTGCTAAGATACCAGGTTTTTTAAGATATCAACAGAAATTATCACAGAGCAACATCTTCAAGTAGTTATTTAGTAAATAGAACTTAATAGCTGGACGGACACATCCTGCCTAATGTACAGAGATGAGAGAGGAAGCCTTATTTGTCATTTGGACACCTGGATCTAAAAGGAGCCATCCAACGCTGCTGCATACAAGTGACAGAAGCTGCATGTGACACATTCTCTGCAGTGTCAGAAAACAAACCAGTGGTAAAGATTTTACCTGACTTTCTAACAATTCAAAGAGAAGGTTCTAGAAGCTACAGGATGTTTCCTATAGAAAGCCAACTGCTGCTACAGTAAAGGAGAAGATTTTCAACATCATGCGTGCACTCCAGCTTTACCGATGTTAGGTTGGCTGAACAGCAGAGCTGATACTGTTACCCATGCAAGTACTCAGGCTACTAAACATATCTATTTTTTACTTAATTACAAAAACATGATTCTAATTAAATCATTTACTACTCTCTTTTCCCACTACCAAGCCTTCTCACTCAGAGAGAATGAACTCATTGACATCACTGCATGAATACAAAACAGCAGTGTCTCCAGTCACTTGGCTCCCTTTACCTTCATTGACTCTGAGTACAGTATATATTCCCTAAGCACTGGCAGGAAGTCATCTGTCATATCTTCACCGAGTTCTTCAAGAGCTGTGCAGCAGTTCCCAATGCATGCAGACACGCCTTCCAGTGGCTCTGATAGCTCAACCTCCAGCCCGCCCCAGGTCGAATAAATAGGTCCATATTCTCGTAATTCCACCAAGTATTCTGCAGAGGCAAAAGGGAAAAGAAAATGAACAGAGAAAGAACTAGGCAAAAGGATATGCAAACACTCATGCTAAAAAAGAAGAAACTATGACCAAGCTTGGCAAACATTAACTCTACTGGCAGTCTAGTGCTGCATTAGCATCTTAATAATCAGAACTCCACAGCTGCATGGAGGTGACTGGTCCATATTACACCAGCTTAACTGACTTCTCCTGAAAATTTCTATGTACATAAATATTTACTTCTGTACAGTAGCCAGTCATCTCTTATACATGTAAAACACAGTTTCATCAAGACAGATCCATTAAGGTTATCCTCCTCAGAATTCCACTTGTACTCTTCCAACTAAAATCTACAGGTTTTCTTCTTCCTAAAAGCCCTCTGAAAAATAACTATCAGTTAGAAAATAGGTTAGCATAACAAGAGTAACTTTAAAAATGTTCAGATTTGAGCTAAGAGAAGATACTGTGTTAGGTTGTTTTAAACCTGCAAGAGGCATTAGAATTTACAGTGTGTGGCTCATTACATGATACAGTCATTGAGGTTATGTTAGTTATGCTATCAACCAGAACAGAGATCCCAGCCAGAAGTATCAAAATTGAACACCTTATTCCTTACCCAGCTGTTCCTTGATAATCCGTTGTGCTATTCTGTCAATGGTACCAAGTTTTAGAGAGAATGTGTCTAGATACTCTCCAATGGCTGCAAACTCCAGGGGACGACTTCTTAATTTGTAACCTCCTGTGACATACTTGACTGACTCCCCCATCTTTGACAGCAACACCATCCCTTGCTTTTTGTATGCATTAAGATCCTGGCAGGTAAGAACAAACAATAGTTGAGTGTTGGAAGACCTATATAGCAAAAGATACCTCCCAGTCAAGATCAAACATTGCAAAGGCAAGAGATCACATGCAGCATGTAGCCTTGGACACAAAACTTTACCTCGTAGAAGCCAGACAGCCTAGCACAGTTTCATGACTACTTCTTGACAGATATATACTATCCAGGAAAATGGTATGAAATACACTGTGAGTAGTAAGTGTTCCCATCGCTGTGTGTGTCTGGACTTTCCCACATTCCTGCACTGCTACCAGGGGCATAGTGCAATGAGCAAATCTATTTCCACCAAGACTTTTTCACAATCATGCATTTATGTTTACATGGCAAAGTTTTGCTAGCACAGGGGCTGCAGAGGTGGACTCTGTGAGCCGAGCCTAGCAGCTGTCCCATGTGAGATCAAAGCCAGTCCCAGCTGCTCCAAAAGGACCCACCACTGCAGAGCTGAGCCATGAGTGACACTGGGTGTGCTCTGGGACAGAAAATTTAAGATAGGGAAAAACTGCTGTACAGCAGCAGCTGGGAGAGAGAAGTGAGCAACATGAGAGAAGCAAACCCACAGACCCCAAAGTCAGTGCAGGGGAAGGGCAGGAGGCACTCCAGATGCAGAGCAGCAGCTCCCTGCAGCCCAGGAGAGGCTCATGGAGGAGCAGGCTGTCTCTCTGCAGCATGGTCACTGCGCAGAGCAGATCTCTATATGCAGCCATGGAGGATCCCCCAGCGCAGCCATGGATGTGGAGCCCATAGATACCCCCGCAAAAGCAGCCCTGGGGGTCGGACCTGCAGCTCAATGAGAACAACCCAGAGCAGAGCAGATGGGCCAGGGGAGCTGCTGCTGCCCACAGGGAACAGTGTGGAGCAGTGCCTGGGGAGCTGTAGCCTGTGCGAAGCCCACGCAGGATTTGGGAAGAACTGCATCCATGGGAGGGACCCACATGAAGCAGGAACAGGGAGCGACCATGGAGAGGTAGAGACAGCAGGTTATGGGCTGACCACAGCCCCCATTCCCCTGTACTACTCAAGCATACAAGGTAGCAAACACTGGGTGGATGGGAAAGCGTTCTGAGTTTGCTTTCAATATATTACATTAATCTTGCTTAGTTTGAATCTGATCTGCCTTCGATAGTAACTGGTGAGTTATCTCCCTGCCTTTAATTCAACTCAAAATATTTTGTTCCCCCTGTTCTGTTGAGAGCAGCACAGAGAAGCTTTGAAGTTTAAAAAAAAACTTTCAAGTCACAGCTTACAATACCAGCACCATGCACATCTATTAGTTGGCTTTGATAGGCTAATACAGAGCTACTGACTGCATGTGTTTGCTCAGCAGCATCCTCACACCAGTTGAGAGGTCAGACCAGGCAAAGAAGACTGTACAGCGAAAAGTACAGCCCTGGAGAGACTAACACAGCTAGTGGTTGTTTACTGACAATCTTTAGAGGATTTCACCTTTACAGCACATCAGAAAATGTAGTTTAATCGGGCAAAACGCCATCCATTGTGCAATAGTGACCCCTTTCCAGCAGGGGTCACTATTCAACATCAAGACTTGCTTAAGAGTTAAAACAGCACAAGCAAGATCAATTTTCAAACAGAGCAGACCTATAGAGGTCCAGAATCAACATACGGTAGCATAAAACAGACTACAGCTTGAGCATTCTTGAGAAAGTACAAAATTTCATATTCAAAACATGTACTATGCTATTATTTTCAAGTACTTACAAAAGACTAAATCTGATTAAGATAACTTAACATTTAGCAGCTACAATCATTTTGAATTATGTTTTCATTTAAAATGCAGTGGTTCCTTGACTCTTGCCCTCTGTTTGACATGTCACATGCATGTAGGCATCAGAAAAAAGAAAAAGACTAACTGAAAATTATTCACTCATTCTCTCAAGCATTCTATCATCTTACTAATCCAAACAGGGAATTCAAAGAAAGGTTGGTTTCCCTTTTCAGCCAGGAGGTGGTCTCATGACTTTCTGCAATAACTAAATTCTGAAGTCCTAATAAAGTGAACTGATTTCTCATTGCTGCAATAAATAATGTACTAGCACTAAAGACAGACTGGACAACACATGTCCTTTTCTCCCAGCATCCCTGTATACTCCATATTGTCAAGGCAAAGGATATTATCCAGGGCTGAGGATAAAGCCTTTACCATTCATTTTACAAAGGTGAAAAGATGGCAGAAGATGACTAAACAAGCATTTTACATCATGCTTTGGAAACTGAAAAGCAGAGCAAATCTATCACACAATTATCAAGGCAATGAGCTAATTCTGCATTTTTAGGCTTGCTTTAGCAGTGAAGTTCGCCATGAGTAGAGGGGAGGGGAAGGAAAAAAAAAGGGAATTTGAGATTGAGTCTCACATTACTAGCAAGCAGCGCATCATCCTGAAGTGAGCTCAAATTAAGATTCACATTTGAGTAAGCAAGTGTAATGTGACATTGGAGAGACACGCTTTTACGGCTCTCTCCACTTATCAGGTCAAACCCATGACTGTAGGTCACCCTGGTCTTATTTAAAATGCAGTTCAAAAGACAGCTAAAAAATTACGTGGTTCCTAGATGCTTTATGCAAAAGATGAGCATGAAGTTATTGACCAAGAACAAGAGCGAGCCCAGTCTTCACCCTTTGCTTTGGGGGCAAAAAATGCAAGCAGTACAGAAGGCACGGACAAGGATGAAGAAAAAACACAACCAAATTTGCAAGCTTTTGTGCAAGAGATCTTTCTTCCTCTTTTATTTTTGTTCACTCTGAAAAGAGGATTTTACACAGTCTACAGTTTGCCCTGTTCTGAACCTCTCTTGCATCACAGGATAGAATATATTTTTAAGGGCCTCTGTACAGCAATGCAAAACAAGCAGGTCTGGGGAAGAGGATTTCTATCTGCAGACTGCTCTTTTTTCTAGCAAAGAGAATCTGCACAGTAGTCACACAGATGCAACATCAAAGGTCCCTCAGACAACTCTGGTCTTTTAGGGCAAACTCTGACCTGCACATGCACTTTTATTAATGCCACCTTAATTTTATTTCAAAAGAGATTGCAAAGGTGTCTGTTCTACTGTCCTTGTCAGTGACTGGGTTTGGAAGTTATCGGCTTACCTTGGCTGTGAGAAATACATTGAAATGCTCGTTAAAAGAAAGCACTGGATGATCCGTTATTCTCTTCAAGAATTTGTCTAATGCTTTCCTCCTGGTCTCCACAAAGTCTTCAGAAAAGCGATCAACAACACTCTTCACCACAAATTTCTCAGGAAGTGGCTGAGAGAGACAAACAAAATACAAAAGATTCAAAAGACCAAATAAATACTTGTACTTGGAAACATACTAAGCAATCTAACTCCACTCTCAACAGCAAGTGAAATTCTGTTAATAGGAACCATACATAAGAAGGGATGCAAGCCCTGCTCCTAATCCTAGCAACTCAGCTGAAGACACACAGCAGAGTCTACTACTATGCGTCTTAGTACTAGAAACACTAAGTACTTCCAGGACAGCCTAGGGCATTTTCCCCCAGCCACCACCCATGATCAAGTTCCAGCTCTAAAGGGGATGCCAGCAAAGCTGCACACTATTCACCACAGTAAAATGCATGCATATAGATACACACGCTTGCATGCACACACTGAGAACTGACATTCAAATAGAGCAGCTAAGTTCAAGGAAACCTGGAAAACCTAACAGCTCTACCTTCTCCTTCTCTCTATTCTATATTCAGAGCTCCTGGACAGGGTTTTTCTGTGGAGTTCAGGAGTCTTGGAGCCTCTAGCCTTAGTGACAGAACTACATCCATCAAAGGAATACAAACAGGTTTGAGATGGCAAATGCTCGAGCAGTCCAGGCCAGAGGTTTCCTTAAGTACTTGCCACACTGCACTCTTGGTCATCTGTAAGTCAGCATTCTTGAGCATGCCTGTGTAAGTGACAAAGGTCTGCCAACATATCCACTCTTTCATCTTACTTCTATTTCACCTCCACCAGTTCATCTCTGCAGTTCAACATAACATGTAAGCTTAAGACAGCCTCAGGGACTACCAGCTCTGTTGTATTTAGCTTCTTTTTACCCTTGGTCTCCAGACTTTAAAGTCTCCCTTTGGATGGAGCTAGCTCTTGAAGCTTCAGCATGATTGTCCACACTCAAACACAATTTTTGCTTTTGTTCATTCGAGACAGAATAGACTGTCTCAAAAGATCAATGTCAGTTTTAAAAAAATCACACTTCTCATTTTATTGTTTTCCAAGTTTGCCCAGACAGGTAACTTGCTTACTCCTATGCTAGCAGTGGTAGCCTTATTCCATAAATTCAGGATTCTCCTCTATAAGGGCTCTTTGTCACCTCAAATTGTGGCAAAAATAAAAAAGCATACACAAATACCTTTTATTCCATACTCTGGCTCGTATATATACATGAAGATTGCACCTCCAAACATATAATAAAAACAAACATAAAAATCAGCTACCGCCACACAGCTCGATTTTGGCCCCTACAACCAGTTTGTGTAATTTAAGGCTTGTCTCATTACCCTGAACATTCAGATCAATCATCCTAGTTAAATCAGTGTAAGGTTCACTCTAATTAGATTTTTTTTAAAGAAGAATAATGCTTATTGTAGTAGTCCTCAGGGAGGAAAAAATTATTCTCCCTTGCTTTGTAAGCTTTAGCTGGAACTATGCATTTTAGAAAATCACTCCCCCAGCACAATACACAGGAGGAAAAGGACGAGCTGGACACATAGTTTACAGAACTTCCATTCACACAAAGACACCCAAGATGGGACAGAATAATCACTGAAGTCTGAGCATTTGAGAGTCACAGAATCTTAGTTAGAGATTTCTGCCACTTAGCATGACTTTAGCTGGCTATATTCAGGCAGTTTGTTTACATAGGATTTCCTTCTGCAAGCAGGGTAGCTTTACACAAACACTGAGCCTTTAGGATCCGCATCAAATTATACCCAACAGTGCTTTTAGTATATCAAATCACATACTTCAAACTAGATCAAAGTGTTCATAATATAGCCCAGCCAGCAGAACATTTAGCCTCTGTCAAGACCCAGCAAACCAGAAACAGAAGAGCTGGAAAGCTTTCTTGAAGACCTCTGCCCCACAGAGGGGCCTAATTTTCTTGTTTTAATACAATATTTACAATTCAAGTTGCTTCTTTAATAGCACTCACTCACACCTTAGAAATTGATGTTCACACTTCTGTGTAAGACAGCAGAGAAGCATTATTTAATTTCCCCCTCTAAAAGCCTAGATTTAAACCTCATCAAATAGGCTCTGAAAGTACAGGGCTATGAAGCAATGTCACTTGCTCTACTACAAAGGAAAGTAACAAGCAGAGACATAGTTGTAGGTACATGATAGCTACGTTATAATAATAGTAATAATAATAGTAATAATAATAATAGCTAAGTTATACTTTCAGTACAACTCCAACCTATTTCAGTAGATCAGTATGCCATAGGACTTACTTGCAAATCAGAACAGCTACAGAGAACAGAGTTTGGCCACCCTGTAGAGGCCAATAAAGGGAGAAAGACAGTATGAGGCAAGAAATTACAGTAAGCATGCCTAATGAGCCACAGCTCTAGTTCTTTATTTCCTAGACCTTCAGAGGTACATCTGAAGTAGTCAGTACACACAGCTAGCAAATGATATCTTAACTGTGCATTACTTATCTCCCTTATGGTCTTCCAGCTTAACAGACCACATTTCTCTGTGTGACTCATAGGCAGCAGAGTTCATTGCAGCCAGAAATGGCTCTAAGTATTCCAACAGTACCACCGAAAGACAAGATCCTTGGACATATTAGGCTTACCTTTATAGAAATAGATCACAGTTTGTTTGTTTGTTTTTAACAGTTGCTTGGAATAACCACTGAGAGAAAGTTTCATATCATAATAACCAAAGAGAAAAAAGAATCCACATTCAGTCTCACTTGGGCTGCTGAGTGTTCACTATTAAGATTCCCTGCACCAGGAAGACACATCATCCTTTAGAGGAAGATTTTAGGCAGAATTACCATATCAAGGTAAGGAAAACAATCCCCTTATTGCATTTTGTCCGACAGAAGGCCTCCAGGGATTGCATCACCTTGGTTCAGAAATACAGACATTACTAGCTTGGCTAAGAAACCTCCTTTCAGAATACACTAGAGTCACAGCACACTTGAAATTGCCATTTACCTCCATTCTCCATCTACTTGTAAGCAATGAATACATAAAGCATTCAGCAATCTCCCCATCATACTATTGTATGGAGGAGATTAAGAGGCAAGTCCGTAACTGTTATCACAGTGCATTTGCACAGAGGCAGGCCAAGAAGGCAGTGCAACCTGCTTCCACGCATTTTAGAAGAGGCGCACTTAAGACACTGCCTTGCTCAGCAGCAGGTTTTGTGTCCAAAGCAGTCTGATTCCCTTACTATGAATTACCTTCTGCTGCTGGAGTATAAGCTGATTGCCATTGCTGCCTTGAAGCAGCACTGGCAGCTCACAATTAGAAATCTACAGAACCTTAAACTGGACATTTTCAGGTATTCAGAGAACAGGAATGGACAAAGGACTGGGAAGCTGACATTAACCCTCCCTACCCTGGACAAGATCGCTCCCTCGTCTCTTCTCCCAAACCCTTTACTAAATGTTTTTTTTGTGCCAGGCATTAGCGTAACGTAATTTTGTGAGACATTTCTTGTCTTTGAAAGACAGAACTATTATTCCACTTGGAGGTATGTCCCAGAAAAGTCAAAAACTTAAATAACTCCAGGAACAGCCTAACGGAATACTTCTCACACAGTCCAGTCCTTGCTGATGGAGAGAGAGCAAAGACAAATTTGCTATCATATCAGATAGGCAAGTAAAAGTACGTTAACAGCATTGTTATTTCCTGACAGTTGACCTACTACAGGCCTTTTTGGATTTCCTTGTTCAGAAAAGCTGATGGTATGATCTCACAGTCTTCCTACTTTTCCCACATTTTGTACAGAATGAAATACAGACTGCTGATGACCAGTATCAATCTACTCATATGCCAAACAGTGGTCAGACTTCCTGTAAGCTTCAGAGACTGAACGGGTGCAGTAGTTTAGCTAATCCTCTCTCTACTGAACATATGAAATAGCTGCCAGGCGATCAGTTAAGATCTTTAAGTCTGGGCTCTTAAATGCTAACACAAGTGGTCTTGAAACACATCCTTTAAAACCAGCTCAAAAGGCAACCTTGAATGTTGACACTATGATTTGAAGAACCTGTGTAGCTTTTCCTAGGCCTCATACTCAAAAACTCAGATGTAATAGTTATGCAAGCAAGTTGAGCACATTCTACTTATGCTTGAACAAGTGTTGTCATCAGCCTATTCCCTACAGGAGGTTGCCAAAGCTCACCTCTCAGGTGCTGCACCTAGGAAAAAAGTTTAAGCTTCAGGATCAGTCAAAAATCGGCACTGCTTCCCATTCTGCTAGCAGAAGGCTGAATAAAATCCTGTATTTAAAGCTAACGGGGTGTTAGATCCTTTAAAAATGTATATACAACTGTCCTTAACAGCAGATTCTTGTTTACTACCTACGGGAATTAGATGCGTTGGCTGAGACTCTTCCAGCTTGATTCTCAACCAATCAAAGTCTTGGTACCGCCGGCGAACAGAATACTCGGGCAAATCAAACTCAGCTCGGGTGGTCTGAAAAACAAGATTAGGGTAAGTTTAATGTACACCAAAGCCCCTCAGCTCAGAATTTAGCAGCAGTGCAACACAGCCATCACTGATAAGGATGAGGAGGGACAAGCCCAGTACTAGAACTCCGTCCCTAAAATGAAGTTTACAAGCTGCATGAAAGAAATGTCCTTAGGCCTTTTAAGCAGAGGGAAAATCAGCAACAAGAAAAATGAGTACTAGGGATGTGTTCTTGAAGTTCATCAGTATTACACTGCATATTCTCAAATTTTGTGGGGGCAGTTTGGGAAGACGAGATATTCTGCACCATGTTAATCTCTCGCAGTTACACATTTGAGGATAACATATGAAATCTTCATTCCAAGGACAAGACTACTTTAGCAATCAAGAATTAAAAGCAAAGATAGTTCATGACTTGTTTATTCATGAAGTTGCTTAACTGTGGGTGAGGAATTTTTCACCACTACCCTGTATTCCAGAAACTACAGGCTTGTTAAACTCCTTCAAGGCTTTAAGATTAGAGCATAAGCCATTCCTAGGTTTGCTGTAGGAAAAGTTTTCTTGATTTTTAAGAAGAAACCAGTTTTTTTATATCAAGTTCACATAGGGTGTACCAAATTTCAGTATCAGTATATTAAGTTAAATAATTCAAGTTTCCATTCATTAAGGCAAGGAGTTACATTTGCCATTACAAGTCTGAGGCAGAAGACAGGTATGTAGAGAAACTGTTGGCAAATGTTTTGTTAAGTCTTTAAACAGTCTGTAGAATAGAAAGCTAACTGTGTATGTACTTACACAGTACATACTACAACTGTCTAACAGCACTAAAGAAACTATGTACTAACTAGGGGACTCTGTTAAAGAACTCGGTAGCAGACAGTCCTGACTGGAAGGTAGACAGTCCTTACCATGATGTCTCACTGAGAAGTACAGCTCAGAGAAACCTAGACAGTCATATTTAGTTACCTGCAACAACATCAAGATCATCTTGCAGCGAAAGTACTGCAGCATCACATCTACAGCCAGACATCAAAAATTTTGCATTTTGGAGAACACATCAGTTCTCCCAGCTTTCAACTAGCAGAGTCCAGCACTAAGCTATTTTGCTATTCATAGCTGCTGAAACCCCTGATAAACTCCAGCAGTGATTTTGCATTTACCTCCAGACTGACGGCAGCTTCCACATACAACATTATTTGGAGAGAGCCAAGGGGTACCCTTTAAACACCATTCATCATTTTATTTGCATTCTGGATTGTTCCAAGTCTTCAGCAACTGCACATCTGCTTACCAATCCCCACTGGGGATCCTGTGCAAGTTCTATGCCAGCATCCTCTTCAGGAAGAACCAGCAGCCTTAGCATGCTATCAACACATTAGCTTTAATACACACTGAACAGCATGCTAATGTGATATTACCTCAAAAAGAAAGGCACAGAGAAACAGAAAACAAACCATTTCTTAGAATAGAAGACATCAAGCCCACCTCATCCCTGTTCTAACTTGGTTGCTATGGTATGGTAAGGAGTATACTTAAGTACATATGCTAACATAATGGATCCTCATCAGTGTAGCACAAGAATTTGTGAGTAAGAGACTGCCTAGACTTAGATATCCACTGTGGATTTGTATTTTAGTCAGCTACACATCAGTGCAGCAACCAGCTTCTTTAACACAGCAGAGTGCCTCAGCACAAATGAGATTTTTGACACTTTATATGAAACATTTACAGTGGCTTGAAGCAAGACACTGAGCACTGGTACACTAGAATAAGATAATGCATAAGCATACAAAGAGCCCGCATCAGCCAGTGCTGACTGCTTTGTCCCGTTAATGGGGAAGCTGTACTTCACTTTGCAGAAGATCATCAGAAATTGAAATGAAAAGTAATCATTTAATAGAAGGGAGAGCTTATGTGAACTGGCTGTGGTAGGATGAAGCCCTCTGAAAAGAGCTCATACAGTGAATGTGTAATTGGGATGTCTACACACAACAGTGTCTTACCCTGTAGCACAACAATGAAAGTGAAGTGTCCAGTCTGCTAGTTTAGAGAAACTTACTAACCAGTGCCCTGCTAACAGTTACAGAAAACCAGATGCTACTTAGTCTGGAAGAAGGGAGGCAGGATTTGAGCAGGATAAGTCCTAGTCTACAATCTTAGTATCAGTTAGCGTTCATCTACAGCAAACTGTTCCTGCTGCCTTTAGGTTACAAACAGATTTGTAAAAGTTTTTCATTTTTCAGGTTTTGTTCTTCAAAAGGAGCCAAATGAAAATACATCATATTCATCAGCATTTTGGTGTTTGCTGTATGAGCTGTCAAATCTGGAGAGCAAATAAGCTTTTCAAAGACTATTTGGACAGAACATAAGAGCCCTTCAAGGTTTTAACCACATCTCACTAATGCTGAAAGAATTTGGATTTCAGATCAAACTCTTCATTAGCTTGGCACAAGTTATTTTTTCCAGATTGCACACAGAATGGAAGAGGGTCTTGCCACCATCCAGGAATGGCAAGTAAAGTCTAGGTTTTTGACAAAGTTATATTTCTCCTGCTTTCTTAGTAAGATTCATAAATCTCATTTTTCCAAAGACACGTCTCTCCCAAAGGAATTTGAGAAACTGACGTGGCAGACCTCAGCCTCCTAAAAATAATGGGTAAGACACTTCCAGGGATTTTTTGACAATTCCAGCACAGTTCCACTAAGTAAGCACTGCAGTATTCCAGGCTCAGTTTTACTTGTCAAAAAGCAGGAAGGGTTACAGACACTTCTACCTCTTGTTGGAAACAGTATTAAGGCAAACACCGAGTCTTGGTATTTCTTCTTTCTTGAAAAGAGTTAGCAGCCAAACCTAAAGCTAGTCTGTGACAACTATGCACATGTAATTATTTTCCTCATTCTAGTTCTGGTCTTTTACTCACTAAGTACTTTTATGTATTTCCCCCATGTTAGTATTTAAGCCCACGGTAAAAAATTCTATTAAAAAAAAAACAGTAGAATGGTGGGGGAAAGGCAACAGTGTTGACGTTCATATCAGTTCATAGTTTTGTTCACCTCACATAATTTAGCCCATTTGAAAAAGAGCATTTAACATCTGCACTTCTGTAGGGAGCAAGCTACTCTGTGTACTCATCTATTCAATGCATGCACTGGAAGCAGGGGCAGAAGGAGAGGAAGAGAACAAGATTTCTAGTTCAGCATTCAGTGGTTTGAAGGCAACTCCATTCAAGCTGCAGAGCAACTGCAGGACACTGAGGAATGGCATACAGCTGTTCAGACTTCCATGGAAGAAGGCACAGAAGAATGCCCTGCCTTCCTAGAAAGTACAATAAAAGCAAAGTTAGAAATACTTCAATGTTTCCCTTAGGAGAGATGACTACATAGCATAAGATTGATTTTACCCTGTCCTGCCTCAGAAGAAACATCTTCTAGATAAAATCCCTCTTGAGTATACATCAGTTTATCTGAAGAGCTACAACTTCAATCATTACAAGCAAGGCCATTTAAGTTCCAGCATGAGCTTAACTCACCTTCTCTTTTGGTTCCACTAGTCTCCCCTTCTAAGAAAACTTTTGTTATCAAGAAGAAAACAGGATATCAAAAACAGTCAGCAAAGCCAGGTTTGATTTGCTCATCCCATTCTTTTGGAGATTCTTATTCTGCTGTTATAGAATGTGTTAATCCAGAACACTTGCTGAGGAACACTACTCAGCTCTTAGAAGGAAACCATGAAAGCAGGGATACAAGCAAGACCAATGTAACTCCATAATTTCATCTCAGATTCACTGCAAGCCTTTTAGACTAAACATTCTGGACCCCTCCTCAGCCACCACTACCTACAGACAAAGATATCAGTGCATGGGGAATCTAGGGCATACCAGAAGACCTCTATTTCTGCTGTTGCAATAGATGACTTTTCTAAAAGATGCAAAAAAAAAAAAAAAAAAGGTAAACAAGAAAATACTACTGCAGCCAGGTTACACTCTTTCTCTACAGTGGTTTCCAGCCAGAGACTCAAGTTTGTGTTACAGTACTGATAATTACACTCCCCTCAGATGACTGGAACAAGACTTGCAACAGAGCTATGAACTACAACCTGAAGGTAGAAACATCAGCACCTACCCTGATCGTAGCATCTAAGAATTATTCCTATGCAGCTTTTGCCATGTTTAATTACTGATTTCAGCTACAGTGGCTTACTGGGCAATTAGCTAGACATCAAAGAAGACTTGTTTGTACTGCAAGATTGAGTCAGGCCATTAATATTGTTAAACTTCCAACGAGACTTTTTCAAACAATAGTAGACTAGATTGTTGACCTAAGAGGTTAGCCAGAAGTTTACAAGAATAAGTAATAAACTCAAACAGGTGAGGTGATTAATGAGGATAAATTATGCACCATTTTAAAATAGTATCGTAACGCTATGATACAGTAGCATTATGTGCTACAGTGAGATGCAGAATAAAGCAAGTACTAACAGTACTTGATAGATATCTTGGTAGATATGAAATCTGTGGGTTTTTTTAAATTAAGAAAAAAAGGCAATACTGAGTAACATCTGCTCTAAGGCAAATACCTTATCCACTTTCTAGATTCCAGTTTAAGTGGTGCTGTTGAAGCAGGTGCAGAGGAGAGCCATGAGGATTGTGATGCTCCATACAGCCATGATACTCAGAGGCTGGAGTACCTTTCCTATGAAAAAAGGTTAAGGGAGCTGGGCTTGTTCAGCCTGGAAAAGGTTCTAGGGAGACCTCATTGCAGCCTTCTACTACTTAAAGGCTGCTTATAAATAGGAGGGAGACCAACCAACAGTAACAGGACAAGGGCAGAATGGTTTTATACCAGAAGAGAGGAGATTTAGGCTAAATGTTAGGAAGCAATTCCTTACTCGGGGTGGTGAGACACTGGCACAGGCTGCCCAAGGAAGCTGTGGATGCCCCATTCCCAGAGACATTCAAAGCCAGGTTGGATGGGGCCCTGGGCAGCCTCATCTAGTGGTCAACAAACTTGCCCACAGCAAGGGACTAAAACTGGATGGGCTTTAAGGACCTTCCCAATCCAAGCCATCCTATGATTTTACGATTAAGAAGGAAATCCTTGTATTAACAAGGGTTAACAATTGTTTGCTAACAATTAACAAGTTTTCAAACAGAACAGCAAGAGTGCCACTGTGTAGAGATAGTTTATCTTGACATAATAATCAAGTCTTCAGCTTATTCCTTCTGATCTTGGAAAAGCCAAAGGCAAAGGCACTCCACATAAAAATTTCCTTCAATACTTAGAATTTTTTACTGGTTAAGATACATTATTTCTTGCAAGACTAAGATAGAACAACCAAGAATGGCAGGCCTATGTTAAACCTGCAATAAGAGGTAGCTTCTATGTTCAAGTCCATATTTTCCCCAGTGCAACCTGAAAGTGGAACTTCTGAGAGGAACTTCTTTTTTGCAAGATATATATGGGTTGTGAAGACTTTCTTATCTCAAGGGAAAATACCCCCTCCAGTAGTTACTGCCATCTAAGCAAGCCACAGTAATGTAAATCTTTCTGGACAAGATATAATCACAGTGAAGCTGGTGAACACTTTTTACATTAGGTAACTACAAGTGCCCAAAGAAGATGTCAACATTATCTCAAAGTTGATGCTGATGAGACAACCTAGTTAACGGAAATTAAAGTGCCAGCTGTAAGTGCAATAAGCTTTTCAGTTTCCTTTTCCTACTAGTATAACTAGGTTACATTAATGGCTGCCCTACACTACCTTGAAAAAATCTGCATTCTTTTGGGAAACATTCTAATGCTACTTAGTTCTAACAATCAACAACTACAAGAAAGCTAGTTTACCTCTGAGGATGAAAATTACAATATTATGATTTAGATAAGCAGATGACAGAGGAAGTGTGACAGACACTTAAGCAACAAGATTAAAGAATTCCAGAGAATGATAGACAAAATGAGTGAAGATTAACAGTGAATTAACAAGAAGGTGCATTCCCCTCTAGCAAAGGTAACTCAAACCAAATGGGTGTCAGATTACTTTACATGAAAATTTTTCAAGCGAAAGAAACTGGCTTTTCAAGTTTACAAACAGTTTTGTTTAAGAGACAAGATCTAAACTGACACATTAAAAGTTTTACATTACTTCACATACTGAAGTAGTAACAGTTCCTATAAAAGAAGTCACACCATCAATACATTTATTACAAGGTACTGAAAGACACTAAGTTCTCATCCTTAAAATAAAGAGATAGAATACCAAGCATAAACATCCAGAACACTCCTTTCAAAAACAAACAACAACAAAACTTCCCAAGGTAAAAAAGCAGTAGGAAAGGAGAATGTTGCTTAGTACCTTTGTTGTAACTCTATACGTGATGTAAGTCTCCATCGTGCATACGTGTTTTTTGGGATCATCAACAGTAACAAACAAGTCTTTTGTTTCCCCATCCAAGTCATCATCCAGCTGCAGTCTGTTGAGAAGAGATGAGGAGGAGGCTGGGCTAGAAGTATCAACAGGTGTGCCATTGGGTAGACTGAGATCCTGTTTCGAAAAAGAAAAAAAATCATGACATTTTAGATACATTAAGAGATTCACCATAAAGCAGTGTTCTTTGAGATGCCACTGACAAGCTTCATTGATAGTTCTATTTCTTTTTGGCCATTATCACACAATTTTCTTTCAACAGCTTCAAGGATCAGCCCATTCCAGGACACGCTGGCAACCATTCAAGTTTGCAGCTTGAATATTAAGCTCAAGAAATGTTCGGCTGTTCCTCAAGTTGAAAAGAAAGCATGTTACCACTCTGCTTCCCCTTAATACTGAGCAAACCAGTTTATTTCCATGAGAAATCAGAGATGATGTTGAACCAACTTAGACCCTGAAAATGAAACAACTAGGCAAATTAGGAGACCTATTTGTAAGACAGGCTTCAGGCAAAGTGGCAACACTTCAGCTGACTGATGTGAGTCAGCCTTCCCCTGGAGACTCCCATGGAGTCAGGAGAGAAAACTCATATCAGAAACTTCTGATCCAGATCACTAGATGTATCTACATGCACCTCCCTCCAGAGTCTTAAGGCCCATGGATACACTGTGCCTTGCTTGGAGGTCCTTATCCCCATCCTTCCAATTCCAAGATTATCATCCAATGCATAGAGAAAAGAGGTTAAAAGAACCAGCAAGTAGCCATTTTAGGATGAGGCACACAAGGGTTTAGGATGCCTGTAATTCCTAAAAACTCACCCAACAGCGGAAAAAAAATATATATATAGATATATATATATTGAACTTGATATATCCCTACATCTTCAAGGCTTAGAATTTGGTATAAACCAATTATTCTATGCGTCTCTGCCCTGGTCGTGTAGCAGACCTAGCTGACCACGTGTAAAAAGCTGTACAGGAACATTTGACTATAGTCAAAAAAAGTGCCAAAGATTCAAGCCTCTTACTTACAGAGAAGATTGACTGCTGCAGATTTTTGTTGCTGTTGTTTAAGTCATAGCACAAGATGTTACACATAGAACATTTCCCTTTCAAGGACAAAGGTTCCCCTGAATGCTAGACGTGGTGAAATATCACTACAGCTAAAGCAGCATCTCAACTAGTAGCGTTTAGTTCAAGAACTACTGCTCAGCCCCAGCTTCATTTAGTCTTTACATGGCTAACAGAAACATGCAATTTCAGCTAAGGAATTATTTCTGTGTAAGATCTCATTTGCTCATCAGTATTCCTTATGCAACTATGGTTTATGTTCCAGCTGAACAAGGGTAGTCCTCATCCTCAAAAGACGTCCTCCTTTGCTCAAGGGTTCAGAATTATCTCTCAGGTGAGAACTGCAAGAACAGGCTTCTTATCAAGGTCTGCCTTTGACAATGGCTAAAATTGATGCTAAGCTGCTACCAGCCTTTGTTACAAACCCACTATTAGAACACTAGGATTTTAGAGACAGACCCTCTGACTGCCACAATCCTGCAGAACAGTGCTAGTACTGTTCCCCACTTTGAGGATTGCTTATGTAGTCGGGAGAAAAATACTTTAGCCTAGACATTTTGGGGAAAGGCAGATCCAAATTACTGCCTACAAACAGACATTTAGATACATTCTCCCAGGTAATGCTCAGAAGCGGATGTCAACACATGAAACACTGTAGATTTAACTCACAAATGACCAAGAATGAGAATGTAGGCACTAAGATGCTCTTTCAAGAGGGCAAAGGAGCAGGATGAATGTGGCACAGCTTGCCAGCTCATATATGAGATAGCTGTCCTGAACCACATAAGAAGCATCTGGCTCAGACTCAGTATACAAGGAGCCTGTATAACAGGAAACTGCAATGACACAACAACCCAGAAGAAAAAAAGTTCTGCTACAATCAGGAAAACAGAATAAGCAGATGTCAGGGTAAAATGAGATGCAGGAGATGGCTACAGAAATTCTGCAGTTCAGCTAGACAGGCAAATTTGGCAAAAGATTGGTAAAGAGCAATGAAAGCCCTGGGACACTGCAGTAGCTGTAGACAAGTCTGCTCTTACTTCCAAAAAGAACAGGCAGCTCTTGATTGCCCATGTGCAATATGAATTAGTGTAAGATAAGTTGTGCCAGAATTGCAGCAAGTTCTAAACTTCCAGAACGGAAATGAATTAATTGTGGAAACAGTTTAAACCCGATCAAACAGCACATTCTCGAAAGCCTGTAAAAACCCTTCCAAAAGGCAACTTAAAGAATATAGTGGAATCTTCTTAAGTTACAACAGTTCTACATCAAGTTGTTAGAACAACTGGAAGAAGGCCTAAGGGTGAAGCATGTGACCATGTTCACAAAGTCAAGAAATTTCCCCACCGGTTCTGTTGGAAGACTACAATGATCGTATTAACACACCTTGCACTTTTTAAGCAGGACAGAGGTCTGTAAAGGCTGGAATCCACTACAGTCTACTTGAGTATGTTCTTGAAGTCATAGCTTCTGTGGAATGTTTCGGATATTAAAACAAAGGCTGCAAGTAGCTTTACTCGATTCCGGCCTTGGATGAAATGCTCCAATCTAGATTAAGCATCAGCTCTACACCACTTTTAGTTAGAAGCTGGAGGGCTGCAAGCTACAGCTGGGGAAAGGACAGAGGAAGCATATATTTAATACTATTATGCTACACAGCTTTGCCTCTGATGGCAAAACCCTCCCCCCACTCATTCAGGGCTGGCATCACGCACTGCTGTTTGGCTGGGTTTCAGCAGCTGAAGGCCAAGTGAGAAACCAACTGTTTGTCCTTAGCAATGGGTGGAGCCTCTAAACTAGCTGCACAAGATAAGGAACTGCTGGAGTCTTTGTTTAGGAGCAGGCTAGAACCTTTGTTGAAGTCTTAACCATTGCTAGAAGGAGGGAGGCTTTCAAGTGTCACAGCAGATGGCCCATCAATCTGAGTTGTCTCAGGCTGTAATCCTGAAACAGAGCACTTCTGCATCATGTTAAATGGGACGGGCGTTCTTCCACAGGACTTGCAGTCTTGCTTCCGCAACTGCATCATCTGTTCTAGCCTACTTTTACCACAGAAAGGAGTCAGTCCTGCAAAGCCTGGCAGGAAAAGAAATCTACATCCATCTTCACTTCTCCCTGTCAACACAATTATCATACCCAAGAGCATTTGAAATACTGCTAATATTAAATGTTCCATATAACAAGAGAGTCTGGCTTCAGTGCCAGGGACTCATGCATCAGCTTCACCTTTGGTGTGGCAAGGTAGCCACTACTTTAATTACCTAGCTGCATTATGAGATCAGCACAGTCCAAGTTCTAGCAGGTACCTACTGCTTACAAAGTTCTTCATAGAAATAGAGCCTTTTTCATGCAGCACCTGATACAGTAGAGTCATCCTGCCATGAATTAGAGCAGAACCACAACAGTGATGAGAAAAGGCAGCTTCTAGTGATGAGGTAAATGGGATGAATGTTCTGTCTGCAGATTCTTCAAGTTTCAGGAAGTATCCTGGAAGATCTCCTCAGATTTCAAATCTTCTTCTACTGTAAATAAGAAAGATTCCTCATCTCCTCAGGCCACTATCACTACTGTCACCTGCAGAAGCAGGTCAGGTGAAGATCTAGCAAGGCCTGGATTACAACTTACGACAGAAATAATTCAACATTCAGACCTCCAGGCCTGTGACTACTGGTTGAGTCTTTCGTGCGCAGTCTGATTATCAGTAGGTAGTCGTACAGTTCTTCACACATTTTTGTGGAGTTTGGAGAATTCATCATAATACCCAAACTTCTGGATTCATGAGATCAGATGACTCTAGAAGCAAGGTTGGTCTTCTGGCACTCAATACAAACAGCAGCTAACTGTCTGCTCTAGATGCGTGAGCCCTGCCAACTATACAGGTTGCTATTTGGTAAAGAAGCAGCTTTGCATTCTTCTGTTGGATTATGCAGCCCAAACACTATGACTGGTTAGCCTGCACAGAAACGTATCCTAAATCTTTCAAGAAACTCGCTTCAAGTTTAAAACTCAGCTGAATTTTATGAACTTGAAGCCTGCATGTGAGATGCAGAATGAGTTGCGAAGTTTCCAGCTGATCTCATCTTCTCCCTCCTTCATTTCCTCAGGACATTTTCCAAGAGTCTAGATTTACACAGCAGCTTGGAGCCACAAAGTAAAACCTCAAGAGCTTGGTATTCAGTCTTCTGGAAGGTAGCATCCCCCCTCTAGAGCAGTACACACCAGAGAGAATGCAAACCTAGAAGGCTAAAAAAAAAAAAAAAAAGTCAAAAATTTTGTAGGTAGTGGTTTATTTTCAAGTGAAGATCATGTATTCTCTCGCCAAGTAGCTACTCAAAATCCCAGCTTCTAAAAATTCAACACTAGTTTTCGCCTATCCTGCCTTAGCAAGTGAGTAGCTGACCTGGATTGTAAATCTATTGAAGCAGTTGTCCACAAAGAAAATGAAAGCGGTGGTTCCACTAGGTTTGAGTCATAAAATCATAAAGGTTGGAAAAGTTCTCTAAGATCATCTAGTCCAGCTGTTCACCTACCACCAATACAACCAAGTAAACCATGTTCCTTAGTACCACATCTCCGCATTTCTTGAACGCCACTAGGGATGGTGACTCCACCGCCTCCCTGGGCAGCCCATTCCAGTGCCTGACCACTCTTTCAGAGAATTTTTTCCTAGTGCCCAACCTGAACCTCCCCTGGCGCAACTTGAGGTCATTCCCTCTCATCCTATCACTAGTTACCTGGGAGAATAGGTTGGCCCCCAGCTCACTACAACCTCCCTTCAGGTAGTTGCAGAGGGCAGTAAGGTCACCTCTGAGCCGCCTTTCTCCAGACTTAACAATCCCAGTTCCCTCAGTTGTTCCTCATAAGTCTTGTGTTCCAGTCCCCTCACAGCTTTGCTGGACTTCTCTGAACATGCTCCAAGGTCTCACTGTTTGCAGGCCCAAAACTGAACACAATACTCAAGGTGCAGCCTCAACAGTGGTGAGTACTGAGGGACGATCACCTCCCTGATGCTGCTGGCTACACTTTTCTCTGATACAAGCCAGGATGCCGTTGGCCTTCTTGGCCACGTGGGCACACTGCTGGCTCCTGTTCAGCGAGTGTCAACCAACACTCCCAGATCCTTTTCCTCTGCAAAGCCTTCCAGCCACTCTGCCCCAAGCCTGTAGCATTGCATGAGGTTGTTGTGCCCAAAGTACAGGATCAGACACTTGGTCTTGCTGAACTTCATCCCGATGGCCTCAGCCCAGCGATCCAGCCTGCCCACGCCACTCTGTAGGGCCTTCCTACCCTCAGGGAAATTGATACTTCCTCCCAGCTTGGTGTCATCTGCAGTCTTACTGAGTGTACACTCAATTCCCTCATCCAATTCATCAGTAAAGATATAAAGCAGGATGGGCCCCAGTACCAAACCCTGGGAAATATCACTTGTGATGGGTCACCAGCTGGATTTAACTCCTTTCACCACCACTCTCTGGGCCTGGCCCTTCAGCCAGTTCTTTACTCAGCAAAGAGTGTACCTGTCCAAGCCATAGGCTGTCAGCTTCCCCAGAAGAATACTGTGGGAGACAGTGTCAAAGGCTTTGCTGAAGTCTAGGTAGACTATGACAACAGCCTTTCCCTCATCCACCAGGCAGGCTACCTGGACATAGAAGAAGATCACGCTGGTCTAGCAGGACTTGCCTTCCATGAACCCATGCTGGCTGGGCCTGATCCTCTTCTGTACTGCATGTTGTGTGACTTCACTTAAGATGATCTGTTCCATAACCTTCCCTGGCACCAAGGTCATGCCGACAGGCCTGTAAGTTCACTGGATCCTCCTTATGATCCTTCTTGTAGATGGGGATCACATTGGCAAGCCTTCAGACCTCTGGGACCTCTTTGGTTTACCAGAACCGCTGATAGATGGCGTAAAATGGCTTGGCAATCACCTCTGCTGGAACCCTTGGGTGGATCCCATCTGGCCCAATGGACTTGTGACTGTCCAGGTAGAGTAGCAGGTCTCTGTTTCCATATGAGCCTTGAGGGGTTTACTCTGCTCTCCGCCTCAGACTTCCAGGTCAGGAGGCCGAGTACCCCAGGGATAACTGGTCTGACAACTAAAGGCAGATGTAAAGAAAGTATTGAGAACTTCAGCCTTATCCTCCTCAGTGGTCACATTTCCCACCACATCCAGTAAAGGATGGAGATTCTCCTTAGTCCTCCTCCTACTGTAAATACAGTAAAAAAATTTAATAAAAAATTTTTTTGTTCTTTTACTACAGTGGCCAAGTTGAGCTCATACTAAGTTTTAGCCTTACTGATTTTCTCCCTGCATAGCCTAGCAACTTCCTGGTTCTTTCCCTAAGTTGACTGCCCCTTCCTCCTCAGGAGGTAAATTCTCTTTTTTTCATGGAGCCTCAGAAAGTACGCCCTGATCAGCCAACACCATTTCTTCTTCCCTGGTGGCTCATCTTATGGCATGGGGAGACAGCCTGCTCCTGCACCTTTAAGACTTCCTTCTCAAGGAGCATCCAGCCTTCCTGGACCCCTTAAACCTTCAGAACTGAATCCCAAGAGGTCCTCCCAACCAGCATCCTGAACTGTCCAAAGTCTGCCCTCCAGAAGTCCAAGGCAGCAGTTTTGCTGGGCACCCTTTCTGACTTCACCAAGAATCAAGAATTCAACCATTTTGTGGTGACTCTGCTCAAGACAGCTCGACCTCCAGCAGTCCTCTGTTAGTGAACAGCAGGTCTAGCAAGGCACCTCCCCTGGTAGACTCTCTCACCAGCTGCGTCAGGAAGTGGACTTCAACACACTCCAGAAACCACCTAGACTGCTTCCTCTGTGCTGTACTGTGTTTCCAGTATAGATCAAGGAAGGTGAAGTTACCCATGAGAACAAGGGATGGCAATTGCTCAACTTCTACTATCTGCTTGTAGAACACCTCATCCATCTCTTCATCCTGGTTAGGCGGTCTATAACAGAGCCCAACCAGGATGTCTGCATTGTTGGCCTTCATCCTGATTTTCACCCACAGAGACTCAACCTTATCATTCCCAGCCTGAGCTCTACGACACTGAAATGCTCTTTAACAAAGAGCCACGCCACCACCTCTCCTTCCTTGCCTATCCCTTCTGAAGAGCTTATAGCTATCCACTGCAGCATTCTAGTTGTGAGAGTGATCCCACCATGTTTCAGTAATGGCAACTAAGCCATAGTTTGCCTGCAATACAATGGCTTCCAGGTTCTCCTGTTTGTTGCCCAAGCTGCTTGAATTGGTGTAGATGCACTTCAGGAGAGCCATCTGCCTAATCCTCCACTCCAGCATTGTTCCCCCAGGCTCACCTCAAGCACTCCTGGTTTTATCTCCTTTCCCCTTTCATACCTAGGTTAAAGCTCTCTCAATGAGCTCTGCCAGCTTCTGAGCTAGGATTTGTTTCCCCTTTGCAACAGGTGAGACCCAACAGCAGCCATCAGGTCAGGCACTGAGTAAACTGCCCCAAAGTTTTTCCAAGCACAAAATAATTTCAACTCTGAAAAGGATTAGCCTGAAGCTACCTGATGTGGCAAGTACACTGTTCTCATTCAACAGGTATTAGATGACGTACGAGATATCTGGAGACTGTATTGAAATGTTGCTGCTTACAGGCAAAGTAAGTACACTTTTCTTCAATTAATCCTGCCAACATCAGTGATCTTACACCCAGGCCTGTACCACTTCTAGAGCCTAGCTGTTTTGTTTCTAACATTTGGACTGCCGTACTTTTCTCCTTGCGCTTCAAGGCATTTTGTTGCTTTTTGCCTTCCATTTCTCAGAGAGGCATGACCACAGACACAGTCATGGCAAGGAGACAGTGATTCCACGCAGCGATTACAGTTGGTTCCTGGAATGGTCTTATTTTCATACCTCCAGTACTTAACAGTAAGTCATAGAAGAAGTGCTATGATTTATGACTGGAAAACTAAAATGGTTTAAATGTAAGTATTCAAAAACACTATAAAAGCTAGTAACTTGCCTCTCACAGACCTGCTCACAGCATGACTTATCCCATCCCAGAGAGTTCTGAGAGAAGGTAGCTTTGATATCTAGAGCTCTCTACCACTGGTCTGCACAGTTCAGTTCTGTGTGGGAAGAGAATGCATCTTTCCATCCTCCAATTCATCCACATAACGTCACTGACAGCCCAGTACCCCCACTGAAGGATCTCACCAACACCTGCACAAGACTATAACCCAATACCAGCTGCAGACAATTACATAAATTCTGTTCAGATGGAGGTCAAGGGAAGAAAAGGTATTTGCTTCCTCCTCGATACATGCTCAGTTTAATTGCTTTCCAGGCATTAGTATCTTACTTTGTTTACCATGTCCCCTTTGTTTCCTTGCACAACTCACTGAAAGCAATCAAAGTGAGGAGACAGACTGCAAGGAAGGACAAATGCTCTGGACATAGTGAGAAAGGGAGGAAGAAAGAGCAGTCTTGCTCTGCAAGATAAAAGAAACAAAACACCCACACAGTTAACTGACATTCCAAAGCCCTACAAATTCCCAGGAGAAAGTAACACATAAATTCTACATTGATCCACAAACAGAATGGTGTTAAGTTGTAGTCTGGCAAAAGCTGCAAGAACCACCCTCTGGGGCTGGACCTGTGATTGTAGGAAAGGGGAAGTGGGTGCAGAGACACCAACTCCTGACATCCCTCTCCATAAAGGGGAAGGAGTGTACTGTGTGTGGGCATATTCACCAGAAACTAGCTTGCACTTTCAGAAGTCGGAATTTCCCACTATATTAATCATCTAGAATCAGATTGCAAGGTTGAGGCTATTTTAAGAGTAATACAGACTAAGCTCAAGTGAGAAGCAAGTCTTCTTGCTATCACCTGGAAATATATCAGTAAAGGAGCGATAGTGCCAAGCATTCAGTTCATAGGCACTGATCTTTCACCTTCTAGCTCTAGAGTGTAGGAATTGAATGTTGTTTCTGCATTAGATATCAAAAAAGGGGAATTGATCTAAAGAAGTCCCTGGAGGTGTTCAAGAAACGTTTAGATATAGCGTTGGGAGACATAGTTTAGTGGGGTTGTTGGTGGTAGGTGGATGGTTGGACTAGGTGATCTTGTAGGTCTTTTCCAACCTAGGTAATTCTATGATTCTAAGTAGAGCACAATGTATTTTGTAACTTGCCCTTGGAAACAGCTCGCTTGAAAACGTAGAAATACCACATATTTCAGTAACATATTTCAGAAATATAGTTGTTGAATTATGTGATTAATTCTCACTTGTAAAACTGTAATAGTTGTGAATAGTATGGGAATAGTATTATGGACTAGAAAGCATGCTGTAAGGCTATTCTGTTTGGGTAAGAGACCCTCAGCAAAAGAAAAGCAGACTTGTCAAACATCAAAGAAGCCAAGGCCTCCACACAAGGCCAAACTGCCTCACTCTGTGGGTAGGCTGGGATACAACAGGCAGCATCAGGATGCCCCCCTCTATCCTCCTTCCACACTTATCTCTATCCAAGGATGAGCAGGTGTCCAGAAATAATGACCGAGTGCTGAGTAAGCAAGTGTTAGAAGTTAATTAATTAGCAATATACATGTTTAGCTAGCAACAATTTATGTTCAACCAGTATCTGTATGTTTAGTTGAACGTCGGGAAGATTGTGAACCTGAAGTACTCAGCCAATGAGGAACCAGGGGAGGAAAAGATAAGTGTTGGGTAATAGGGCATAAATAGGGCATAAAAGATGGAACACTGCTTTCTGCAGGCGCGCCTGCTTGCAGGATGCCCACCACTGCCATTGCAAATTAAATCTGCTTTTATCAGAGATACCATCCTGATCAATTATTTGGATATTTCCAACAAGAGTATATTATGCAGCAAGCCTGTTGGGCAGAAAGCCCTAATTCTAACAGAGCATGCACCACATTCAGGCCTCACTTCTGCATTTCCAGCAGTACTATGGGTATTCTGTCCATGCAACCAACAAACCACTTCCGAGGTCTGACTAGATAAAGACCATATCAGTTTGCTCTTGGGATATTTTAAGTAGGTGTTAGAGTGCAGCAAGCTGCCAAGCCATAAGCCCTGATGATTTTATTCTGTAATTCATCACTCAAATATTTCTGCTCTGTAGGTCTAAGTTGCCTAGAAACTTCGGACTCTTCAGTGTCCATGAAAACACTCAGATTTCAGGTATAGCAGCTGGTCTTAATGGCATGCAGTTTGGTACCACCTAAGACTGGAAGCGCTCCTGCTTAAAAAGGTATCAATCTTAGAGGAGTATGTCTGCACTACAGCCTGTTTGGCTGGACAAGGAAACACTGGAACAAATGCACTTCAGAGACACTACAAACTGACACAAGCAGGTCCAAAGCCTTCTTGCGAAGGTCATCGGATTCCCACCTCTTCCCTCAGGCTAACAGCCAAACTTTATAGGATGGATTATTTCATTTAGTGGTTTGTTTTCCCATAAATCATCACAGTTAGGCTAACCAGAGCAAAAATGTGGGCACAGAAGTGTTTCCTGCAAACAGTATTTTCAGCAAGAGCAACAACCCACCTCTTAGCTAGGTTGCAGGAGACTTCAGGGACTCAACAACAATATGCCTTATTTCCACTCTTTCTGTGCATGCAGCCATAGGAAGGTGTCAAGAACCAGATCAGACTATCTGCTCACATAGTCTGGCTATCTGCCTGACTCCTCACAAATTCCTTAAGAGAGTGGCCCCTTTTCCTAATCTGAACTGAAAGCTGTGCACTATCACACTGAAGTTGAATGTAGTTCCAGTTGTAGTTTAAAAATTAGGATAATGAGGGGCATCTCACAAATGTTTTTACAGCAGTTAAGACAAATCTATCAATATTAGTAATAAGCTGTGCTACTTGTGAACAACGGCAAAAAGGGTTTAGGGACCAGGCACTTGGATTATGCAGATCGTTATTCTGAGCAGATATTACTTCAGTAAAATGGAAAGAGCTAACTTTGACTTACTAACTCTCACTAACCAGATGCACACTTCCCCATACCCTTTGGACAGAAAAGAAAGAGAGGAGTTACCGGATGCTTGCCTCAGCCTAGAAGTCCCATACTGTGGCAAGTTACCTTAGTATGCAAAAAGATATTTCAACATGTCCACAGGATGAACTGCGCTCTTGGAAGACATTCCCAGATCCAAGGTTAGCTTCTACAACAGTACACAAAGCACAGAGTCCTTGCAGAAAGCTTTATTTAGCCTTCTGAGCAGAAAGCCAGACTGGCTACTACCCAGCAAGATTAATTCATAGTTGTGTCAAAGCAGTAGAAAGTAGAAGTGTCTGTGACCTGACAGAACACAAGTGAGTTTAATGTTTGAGTGGGCTTGGATTTGCATCCTTTAGCAGAGCAAACTTGTGCGGTTCCTTTCTTCTAGTTCTCACTAGAAGGGAAGAGGCAGCGGCACCCTCTTGTACTCCACCCTCAGAGCACAAAGATTCCCACAAATGGCAGAAGGTTCATGTTTTCAGAAACATTTAGGAAGACCTTTTGAATCAAAACTTTACACAGCTAGGGGACAGTAATTAAAGTTTCATGTCCTTCTGCAAGGCATTTGTTTTAAGAATATTGCTCATTACAAGACAAATTAGTGTGAGAGGGATTCTGTAGCTGTGCACACAGGAAGACCATAAACCATTTAAACATGCAAAAAACACCTTGGTAATTAACATATCTAACACACCCAGAGTTTTTTTTTTTAAGCTTTTTTTTTAGAACCCTAGCTATGATCCTCTAAAGAGCAGAGCAGCAGCCAGGATTCAGACTTCAAGCAGGAAAAATCTGAATTCAGCATATAAGTAGGAGTCATCCACACTCCAGGAAGGCAGATTTATTTCTGATTAAAGATTGGACAGGCTTAACAAACTGTTCTAACTAAACTGCTTTCTTCTAGAGACAAACAGCTTTTCAGACATACTCAGTATTGCTTCTTTCCTGTTCAGACTCTAGTAGGAGAAGCACATTTAGGTGGGTCAGAGATTCAACCTTTACCTTGGTATCCACAGCGCTGATTTGGCTGAGATGCTCCTAAGAGCAAACAGTATCATTTTTTAAACCTGAACAGACACAGAGGGCTTTGTTCTGTATTTTAGGGGGAAGGAGATAGAAGAAATGGGAGGAGAAGATAGCAGAAGGCTGGAAAGCAGCTAACCTAGCGATTACTATGTTTAAACAAGCACGAATACACTTCTACTTTGCATTATGACATGGATTTCTCATGCTCACCACTTCAGATGTGCTGCATAATTAGCATTCTGCCAGACAGTGTCAACAGAGTTTCATGAAAGCAAATCAGACTGTCTGTTCATCTCACATTTTCATCTCAAGCTCTAGAAGAGCTGGAGGAGAGTGCTCTTGGAGGAGCTCTCAGAGGTAGTTCATGCAGGTGCAGTTTAAGGGACAGTCCTCAATCACAGTTGCTGATAAATAGCACATTTTCCAGCAGAATGGGATTTGCTCCAAAGAGGGGAAATAAAGTCCATATCTGTTTGAAGCAAAAAAAAAAATAAGAAATGCCACAGTAAAGACTGCTTCATTCTCCAAGAAAGGCAAGTACACATAATATTTCCTCACAATACAAAAACAACAACTTATCTAGAGACCAATAAGAGGGAAGAAACAAGGCATGACACCTACAGTCTAACTTGTCTATTGAAACACCCTTTACTTTTATGGCCTAGGCTCATGACAGCAACTGTAGCCCATGCACACAGTTACCACACAGAACTGCAAGAGCCGTAGTATGCTGATCCAGGAGCGTACTGGTCAGCGAAATGAAAGCCAGCGTACAAATCCTCAAGAGGCCACAATGATCACTGACGATAAGTGGTATTGATTAAAAACTTTCCAGGGATAGTCTTGGTAACAATCCAAAACACGGCTCTGTATTGGCAGCACACAAGACTTTCACATCCAACCAGCCTTACATGAGCGTTTAAAAGGCTACAGCAAAAGCGCCAATCCTACCCAGATAAGCATGAGTTTGGGCATTGCCTAGAGCAGTTGCTTGCCATTCCTAAATGTGTCCATGCTTTCACCACTAAGTTAGGAGGAAATAGCTGTTGCAAACACCATCCACAGCACTAAGGGAAAGGACGCTTCTCGGCCATAGAACAAGACCTGCACTTCAACATATTCATTTCTAGGCAACTCATATCATTCAAAGTTACTAGAAAAGAGAGGCCAATTGTGCTGACATGGTTTAAGGTTAGTTTTCAGGGCCCCAGGATGCCCTTCAGAAGGATGCAGCTAGTTGCATTAATGCACTGTAAGGCAACACTTCCCCATGAGGACGTGGCTAACAGCTTTCTTGGTAGACATGACAGAGAAGCTCTACCACCTGCCAGTGTTTTGACGTTAAGAGGCTGCTAGCTACTTCCACCAGATAAGCACTGTTAGGGTGGTTTGGCAGACCTTGATTCTTCAAGCTTCAGTTCAGCTTGAGCCCAGAACAGGGAAGAATGAAAATCAGACTTAGAAGCCACTAACACCATGACAGACCACTTCAACTATCCTTTTTCTAGGCATGCCAATTCTCCTCCTAACAAGAACACTCATCACACTCCTTAATTTTAGGGCAACATCTAGAAGCAAGTAAAGCCAGCTGCTATTTACATTTAGTCCATTTTTTTTCATGGCGGGTGGAGTACTAAACGTTTTAGAGATAATTCTATGTACTAGTGTAGTTCTTTTCATCTTAAGATACATAAAACACAAACCTAAATCAAAATTAAGCCCATCTTTAGAACACACATAGACACTACCACTTTCCGTTCCAGAGTAGCTTCTTGCCCACTGCCTATTGCTTCACTGAAGAAATACTGCAGAAGCTCTGGATGTGGTCCTAAGACAGTGAGGTTTTTTTTAGACAAATTTATGCTTTGAGGATCATCTTAAGTAGTGTTCTCAGCTGAAATCTTCCAGTGCCTGTTGTGCGAATGTTGGATTACTGCCTTTATTTTCAGAACAACTTAAACTAGATCCACTAATTCACATCCCCTACATGCTCAGACAGACACTTTACAATTTCCCTGGAATAATCAGCAGAAAATCAACAGTTTTGGCATTACAACATCACCCACAGCATAAGACAACACCTCCTTCTGCTCTCCCCTGCCCCCCACTTAAGAAATAAAATATGTCCCAAAAATTAATCTGTCAAACCATTTCGCAGGTCGGCCCAGCACTGGGAACTAAGCTAATTAAAAAGCTGCAACTCACTGCATTTGTTTTTCATCCTCAGTTTGTCATTGCAGTGTTGCTAGTAGCTAGCTTGCTGTTAGCTATTGCCCTTAGTTACAGTAAGAAAAGCAGATTCCCTTGTTTTTCAAGAATTTACTAGCAGGCTTTTATCTTGGGGTTGCAGCTGCCACCACCTTCAAGGTATCTTTTTGTTTGTTTTGGTTGCAAGGGTTCTTTTTTTTTTTTTGTAGAGTTGGATTTTTGCTATTTTGTTTGTTTGTTTTCTGATTCAGTTCACTGTACACATGATAGCCTGGACTGTGAGCTTCATTGCAAATCTGGCTCAGGCTGTTGAGTTAGCCACAGCTTTCAGAATCAGGACAGCTCAGCACTGAAGACCTTGCTCAAGGTCTGTAGAGAACACATTTTAGTGATGTTGCTTCAGAGTAACACACAAGATCAAACACCATTTTTAATTCGTGCATTGTGCTCTACAGACTGAGAGCACATGTGAGCTGCAGCATCTAAACTGTCCTTGAGATGGTAAGAAGACATTTAGCACTGCTAAGTTACATCTCTCTACACTGTGAGAGCTCCAATCTTGTTTCCAGATCTATTTACAGAGACCAGCCTCTCCACGCAGATAAGGATGTGAGCAGCTACTGCAGCCGCTAGATGATGTATCTGTGATACCAGAGAGGTAGTCTGCAACGCCAGAAGAAACCAGGACAATAGCTTGCAGGTTAATTTAGGAACTGATGTCTCCCAGATCCATGTGTCAATGGGAAGGTCTTGGAATTCATCCTTTATCCCTCAGGTCATTAGCTGCAGAAACAATGCTGCCTGAGGTTTATCACAAACGTCAGTAGCACTATGGAAAACCATGTTCCCTAATAGTGGGGAAAAGAAAAGACCCTCTGAATCTGCTTATCCTGTGTACTCTGTCCTGCTCACCATTAGGGAGCCCACAGGGCATTTAGCAGCTCTGCTAGGTCTGAGAGGTTCCAGCAGAAGCAGCCCAAAAGATTCTTTCCGACCACCAAGCATAACTTTTTCCACAATGGCTGAAAACAAGTCATTGCCAAGACTCACCCTTCTAAAATACAGCTTTACTTAAGAACCAAGTTCCTGTATGTACAGTTTTAATGACTGTTTTCAGTGCTGTCTCATAAAGTAATCTTTTTGAAAAGATTATGAAAGCTCAACACTAAATTAAAGCCCGAAGTATATCACTTTCTCCATTAAGTTGAAACAAGATCCACAAAGTAGTAATTCAGTTGTACATTAGGAGCTATGCTCATTTTTACCAGATCCAAGATTTAAAAAAGTAACAGTACTAAGACAGTTAAGTTAATGCAAGTTTGTCCAATTAAGCGTCAGCTAATCTTCACCTTGGTCAGAAGAGATGGGAATTGCCAATTCCAAAGAAACTCACTGTACTGAGAAGTTGGGTATCACAAAAAGATCACCACACAAAGTTTTACTACAGTACCAGAGCATATACACAGCAAAGTGTTATTAAAGCACACTTATCAATAAATACCGATTTCTATAAGGAAGACTACTAACTGTAAGCAACTACACCAGGGTGCTCTAACCCAGTGTGGAAGTCTGGAACGAGTAGAAGAATAAACCCCCCATGATTCAGGTGGAGACAGAGACATCCTGCCACACCTGGACTGTCACAAGTCTATAGGACCAGATGGGATCCATCCGAGGGTGCTGACAGAGCTGGCAAAGGTGATTACCAAGCCATTTTACCAACCAGCTATCAGTGTACCTGGTCAGCTGGAGAGGAACCAGAGGACTGAAGGCTTGCCAGTGCGACTCCCATTTACAAGAAGGGTCATAAGAAGGATCTTGAGAGCTCAGGGCTGTGAGCCTGACCTCTGTGCCAGAGAAGGTATGGAACAGATCATCTTAAGTGAAATCACAGAATCACAGAATTAGCTAGGTTGGAAAAGACCATCCAGTCCAACCATCCACCCACCAGCAAAAACCCCACTAAACCATGTCTCTCAACACTACATATAAACTTTCCTTGAACACCTCCAGGGATGGTGACTCCACCACCTCCCTGGGCAGCCCATTCCAGTACCTGATCATTCTTTCAGAAAGGTAGTATTTCCTAACGTCCAGCCTCAATCTCCCCTGGCGCAACTTGAGGCCATTCCCCCTCATCCTGTCACTAGTTACAAGAGAGAAGAGGCCGACCCCCAGCTCACTACAACCTCCCTTCAGGCAGTTATAGAGAGCGATAAGGTCTCCCCTGAGCCTCCTCTTCTCCAGACTGAACAACCCCAGCTCCCTCAGCCACTCCTCATAAGGCCTGTGCTCCAGACCCCTCACCAGCTTCGTTGTCTGTCTCTGGACACACTCCAGAGCCTCAATGTCTTTCTTGAAGTGACGGGCCCAAAACTGGATACAGCACTTGAAGTGCAGCTTCACCAGGGCTGAGTACAGAGGGACAATGACTTCCCTACTCCTACTGGCAACACTATTTCTGATACAAGCCAGGATGCCATTGGCCTTCTTGGCCACCTGGGCACACTGCTGGCTCATTTTCAGCCAAGCATCGACCAACACCCCCAGGTCTGTTTCCTCTACACAGTCTTCCAGCCACTCTGTCCCAAGACTGTAGCGTTGCCTGGGGTTGTTGTGGCCAAAGTGCAGGACCCGGCACTTGGTCTTGTTGAACCTCATCCCATTGGCTTCAGCCCAGAGATTCAGCCTGTCCAGATCTCTCTGTAGGGCCTTGCTACCCCTAGGCAGATCGACACTTCCTGCCAGCCTGGTGTCGTCTGCAAACTTACTGAGGGTGCACTCAATGCCCTCATCCAGGTCATCAATAAAGATATTGAAAAGGACAGGCCCCAGCACTGACCCCTGGGGAACACCACTCATGACAGATGGATTTAACTCCATTCACCACCACTCTCTGGGCCCGGCCCTCCAGCCAGCTCCTTACCCAGCAAAGAGAGTGTACCTGTCCAAGCCAAAAGTTGTCAGCTTTCCCAGGAGAACACCGTGGGAGACAGCGTCAAAGGCTTTGCTGAAGTCTAGGTAGACCACATCAACAGCCTTTCCCTCATCCACCAGGTGGGTCACTCAATCATAGAAGGAGATCAGGTTGGTCAAGCAGGACCTGCCCTTTATAAACCCATGCTGGCTGGGCCTGATCCCCCGGTTGTCCTGCACGTGCCGCGTGATCTCCCTCGGGACAATCTGCTCCATAACCTTCCCTGGCACCGAGGTCAGGCTGACGGGCCTGTAGTTCCCCGGGCAATCAAGCCATGTGTGCAGGAAAACCAGCAGATGAGGCCGAGTCACCATGGGTTCATGAAAGACAGGTTCTGCTAAACCAATAAAATCTCCTTCTAGGAGGTAACCTTTCTGGTGGATGAGGGAAAGGCTGTTGTCATAGTCTACCTAGACTTCAGCAAAGCCTTTGACACTGTCTCCCACAGTATTCTTCTGGGGAAGCTGACAGCCTATGGCTTGGACAGGTACACTCTTTGCTGAGTAAAGAACTGGCTGAAGGGCCAGGCCCAGAGAGTGGTGGTGAAAGGAGTTAAATCCAGCTGGTGACCCATCACAAGTGATATTTCCCAGGGTTTGGTACTGGGGCCCATCCTGCTTTATATCTTTACTGATGAATTGGATGAGGGAATTGAGTGTACACTCAGTAAGACTGCAGATGACACCAAGCTGGGAGGAAGTATCAATTTCCCTGAGGGTAGGAAGGCCCTACAGAGTGACGTGGGCAGGCTGGATCACTGGGCTGAGGCCATCGGGATGAAGTTCAGCAAGACCAAGTGTCTGATCCTGTACTTTGGGCACAACAACCTCATGCAATGCTACAGGCTTGGGGCAGAGTGGCTGGAAGGCTTTGCAGAGGAAAAGGATCTGGGAGTGTTGGTTGACACTCGCTGAACAGGAGCCAGCAGTGTGCCCACGTGGCCAAGAAGGCCAACGGCATCCTGGCTTGTATCAGAGAAAAGTGTAGCCAGCAGCATCAGGGAGGTGATCGTCCCTCAGTACTCACCACTGGTGACGCTGCAACCTCGAGTACTGTGTTTAGTTTTGGGCCCCTCACTATAAGTAGGACATCAAGGTCCTGGATCCTAGTCAGAGAAGGGCAATGAAACCATGAGGGCACTGGAGCACAAGTCTTATGGAGAGCAGCTGACTGAACTGAGATTGCTTGCTCATGAGAAGAGAAGGCTGAGGGGTGACCTTACTGCCCTCTGCAACTACCTGAAGGGAGGTTGTAGTGAGCTGGAGGTCAACTCATCCTACCAGGTTACATTGATAGGACAAGAGGGAATGACCTCAAGTTGCAACAGGAGAGGGTCAAGATAGATATTAGGAAGAATTTATCTCTGAAAGAGTGGTCAGGCACCGGAATGGGCTGCCCAGGGATGAGGTGGAGTCACCATCCCTAGAGGTCTTCAAGCAGTGTGGAGATGTGGTACTGAGGGACATGGTTTAGTGGGGAAGTATTGGTGGTAGGTGGACAGTTGGACTACATGATCTTAGCAGTCTTTTCCAACTTTAATGCTTCTATTTATTTAACCACCAGTACACTCTGGGCTGGCTACAAGCAGAAGGGAAACAGGAACTCTGTCCTGTCAGTGAGATAACATGGTATTAGCCTAGCCAAGAGATAATGTCAGTTTATGAGACGCAGTGGGTTGAGAAAGCAGTTCTGGGTACTAGTATTAATAAAGATGGGAAATTGAATTCAGCCAGCAGCTTTACTACAGGCAGAGCACTGATGTCATGTTGAAAACCACACCAGGTTTGAGTCAGCTCTTTTAATGAGGTGAACAGAAATGACCTGCCGGGTGTGTGCACACAGTGCAACAGAAGACACAGCAATTCCTTTAAACAGCTATCTAAAACTCACATTCAAGGAATAAGACAAGCGTATGGCAGACATGTTTCTAAAAGCTTCCTGGTTTAAAAAACATGGTCCAAGAATTTAACAATGCCAACAGCACCTCACATTCTCATCTACTATGCAGTGTCACCTCTCCACTCAGTGCAATGACTGTGAAGTGATCCTGAGATGATGTCACAAAGCACAGCAAGAGCACAACCTCACAATTCCAGAGAGCAGACTTTGGCCTCTTTAGGGGTCTGCTGGGAAGAACAGATATGGCCTGGGAGATAAGAGACATCACATCCAGGATAGCTAGCTGATTTCCATAGAACACTTCCCCACCCTCAGAAGTGGCCAACCAAGTAAGCAGGAAATGGACTAAAGGCAGCTGGAGGCCTTTCCTGACTGAATTCTAATATAAAAGGAAGTACAAGAGAAGTAGTAGCAGGGATAGATAACCCAGAAGGAATACAGAGATTCTGTCTGAGCACACAGAGATGGGATTAGTGGGATGGAGCCAGATCTGGCAGATGAGGAGACCAACAATAATTAAGGTTTTAAGGGTATAACCAGCAGCAAAACATAATGAAAGGAAAATGCAGTCCTGACGCTGAATGTGGCAGAGGACCTGATGACAAAGGATCAGAAAAGGCCGAGACCATCAGGGCTATCTTCACTTCAGCCTTCACTGACAGGAACCTGTGGTCCCCTAAGGCCAGAGGGAAAGGTTACTGTCAGTCAGGGAGGATCAGCTTAAAACACATTTCAACAAACTGGACAGATACAAACTCATGCGCTACAATGGAATAGACCCATATGTGCTGAGGGAGCTGGCCAATCTCACTAACATCACTTTGGATTATCTTATCTTTATGATGGTGACCAAGGGAGGTTCTTAAATACTGAGGAATAGGGGAAAGGGAAGTAAGTAAGATGCCACTCATTTCTCCAGGAAGGCTGACCAAGAGGACTCACAGGCCAGTCAGCTTCACCTGAAACCCTGGGAAGAAAATAATATTGTAAACCTCAGTTTCTCAGCTACTGCATGATCTCATATTCCTGTAGATTGGAACCAAGCTTGATTCATCCATACTGAGATAATTTCATGAGTTCACCGGCTTCAGCTCCGGACTTTTTCTCTAGTCTCAGCCACTCCAGAGACTGAGAATTTACCTCAGGCCTACTTTAGGAAAAGTACATGGTACTTGTCTAAAAGTTCTCATTTAGTCAGAAAAGAAAGAGGTTTGTAGAAGCTTAAGCAGATTTATTTTAAGCTTTCAGAGATTATACTGCAAACTAGTTTCACTTGTGGGTGGATGAAGAGCAATAATTAAACTAGCAACCAAGGAAGCTGGAAGCAGAGCTCCAGACTCTCAGTATATTTTTTTGTTGGGAAGTTGCCAGGCTCCCTTCCAGAATATGAGTGCTAAGTAAAAGCACTCCAGCAACTGCACCAAGTATTTATACTCAATCAGGTGCTAATACAGGCCTAAGCGTTCACTGAGGTGGTAGCTGGAATCAGATAAGCAAAGAGTCGCATGCAAGCAATAGTTTCCAGTTAGCGCACAGAGACATTTGCAGTTGGAGTTCTAACATTCTCCTCCATGCATTAGCAAATTTCAAACTATGCACTGCAGGTCTGGTAATCCACATCCAATCTACTTCGTATGCTGCCTGCAAAACAGCCTTGAAGCGCAGTTCATCTGTCTAGTACTAATATAAGCAACCAGAAGTCATGCGTATCTTCAAAGAAGAAAAGCTACACAGGTTATAGGCCACAAAGCACTACAAGGGTAGTCAAGGGTTCTGAAAAAGGACAAGCGAATCCTCACTGAACTCCTGCTCAGATTTTAGCTAACACAACTCACACCAAGGCCTGATGCATGCTGGGAGCAGCACCATTAGATCAAAACAGGAGCAACTGGTACATAAGACAGGATGGACAGGAAGAGATAGAAGTCATTATCATCTGCAGCTGTCTCCTGCAGCCACAATTCTTGCATATGGACTATCAGCAGCCTCTTCAGAATCCACTAACCTTTGGAAACGGCACAGAACAAAACTTCCATATGTAGCAGCTCACCAAAAACATTTTTGTAGTGGAGCCATAAAAGGATGGAGCAGTTAGGTTTTCATGCTTCCTGCTGTGATACTATGCCTGAATTGTGACAGAGGAGGAACGATGAGTGCTGTCAGTACGGAACTACTTCACTCATAGGTGAGGAAGCTGAAAGTCATAAGTTAACAGTTAAAGAACTTGCAAGTTAGGAACCTCATGAATTAAGTGACAGATTAGTGATTTCACATTAAACTAGTCTGTATTAAGCAGACCAAGACATTGCTTGTTTTCTCTCCTAAAGAGCTTATAAAATAAAGTTTTATGTACAGAATATGTTGTCTTGTAAACTTGAGAGATCCAAATGGACTGTGACTAGGACAGGTGGGACACTAGAGCTTTTGGAGCAGTAGACAAGAACTCAGCCCTGGGAGTCAGGACCTTGTGCAGCTGTTGCCAGTCTCAAGGCAGACCATAGGAGGAACAGCCAATACCGCTGTTATGAAGCTGCTCTCATGACACTAGACTAAATGGACTGCAAAGACAACAGTAGAGAACAGCAGGAGTAAACTATACAGAATGCTTTATTCCTAATTCTGAACAGCCCGGCACTTCCAGCGTTTAGTAATAGGGTCTTAAAGTGGCATAACCCCAGCAGGGCTGGATGCCAGATCTTATAATAATTCTACAATAATTTGGGTACAATCACACAGCAGCATACCATGTACTTCTCACCTCTGCTCTAACCCAGCAAGCTCTTAATAATGCCTTTTATCCATAGTGTCAGTGTTTTTCTTAGACTGTACAGTAGATTCACTATTGAAAATGACAAAATGGTGAAGTAGTCATGTAGCCACACACAAGCAGAACTTCCCTTTCTTTTCTTCCCTCCAGAGAAAAAAAAAGATAAATCCACACTGACACTTCCCCATTGGTGTTACCTTCCTCTACAGAGAATCTGCTTGGAAAAGCACACCTCAGTTAGCAGGTCTGCAGGCCTTCCAAAAGCCTGCTCTAAGTCTGCTCTGGACACAGCCACACATTCTGAGAGATTGATTCCTCCTGCACGTTACCCTCTCAGCTGACATCAGTGGGTCAGCACTGCTTAGGTTCAGCTTCAGCAATGTCCTTGTTTGGAGGCTGCCAAGGGTATGGGAAGAAAAAGTCTGAAAAAGCTGATGGAGGTCAGACATCAAGTCTAATTGCATAAAGCACTGTTTATCCTGAGGGGAGCAGAACGCTTTATGGAAAGATCTGGCCAATTCAGAAATACTTCAGAGATAAGAGTCTGCAGCTCAAATGTTTTATGTTTGTTGCAGAATCACTATGAATGCTAAGTGTTTAGCCAGATATGCACATCTCATTTAAGAAGTTACAGGCTCTTATAACAGCTTTTTTCCCCCTACAAGTCAGGATGAAAACATTATTTCAGACAATGAATATTCTGGAGCACTCTTCTAAGATTCGCAGTAGTCCACTGCTATTTAAAGGGGCTCCAAACCAGAGAAGCTGCAGAAAATAACACACAAGGATTTCCTTCCCTTTCCCATGACCAACTGATCCAGTATCATCAGCCACTGTTCTTAAAACTAAAGTTTTATGAGACTTCAAACTCAGACAAGGTCTAAGCTACCAGACCATTGCCAAATTTGAATCAAAAACCAGCAGGACACATGCAGGTAATATTCTTGTCCTCCAAGTTTCTCTGACTCAGGATAAAGTAGTGTCCTCACCCATCTGCACCACAAAAGCATGAAAACCATGCTTTAAAAATGCAAAGCTGTGATGGCACAGGTTCAATCACTTCAGGCTGCACATCTGTAGTGGTGGAAATTGAAGCACTACTTTAAGGGCAGACAAATTCCTTTACTCCCGCACTTTCCTGAGAGGATCCCAGTCTCAGGGCAGGAGACCTTTATCTCACAGCAATGTTTAGGAAGTATTTGCTCAGAGCAGATAAAAAGAACTCAGAAAAAGCAAGTTATGCTGTTCCTGGTGATGGGTCAGCAGCTGCAATACCCTTCTACGGACTGTCCCAAAACAGGCATGGCTACGGACTGTTTCTTACAGAAGCTTACTGACTCAGAGCCACTTTACAAAAGAAACCAACCCACACATGTCCTGCAGCACCAAACTCCACCATTCCCCAAGAAGATCTCCGGAAAAGCTAAGAAAATAGCTCCTGTCCCAGCAACAGTAAAGAATGGGTGAAAAGATTTTGAGTTGGACTTCAGTATGGGCCTCTCTCTTCTACCCAACTACTGGGGTTATTTCCATAAAGCAGACAAGAGAGCTAGTCTAGCCTTTTGAAAGATCAGTGACCCACCACCAGAGATTCAGCATTAGAGATATACCAACCATCCAGAAGACTCTATTTACCTCTACTTATCACAATCACTCTCCAAACTATTTGCTAAGTGCAGACAGCTGAAGTTCATTATTGCCTTAAATGCACAAACACCTGTTTGCTCACTGGAGTTTCTTGTAAAGTGGCAAAGAAGTCAATCCATCTTTTTCTTGCCAGTGCTTTGGGTATTAAGTGGAAGAAGGGACAGCTTTCAGACAGTAGATCAGTTGGACTCCTTCCACGAGAAGGATCAGGCACTTGGCTTTTTTCCGCTAATTCAGCTAGAAAGAAAAAGAGAATGCTGCTCTCTTCCTACTGGAAATCCTTTTATTTCACAAGGGTCGTTACCCTAGTGCCATCTCCAGGTCAAACACAGACCTCATCCCCTTTTTGCTCTCCCCCTTCTAGCAAGTACATGCTCCCAAGCACCTAGAACATGCAATATTACACAAAGCTACTAGAAGATGGACTTCATTGAGCTGCTGGTGGAAAAACTAAAAAAAACCTTCCCAATGAGCAGGAAGTTGCCTTGGGAGCAGAAATACCTCTCCAGCCTCAGTTTGTGATCAGCTATCAGAGATGGTGGTACACTTCCCAGACACCTTACAGCAGCAACCACAGAGGAACTTGCTTGTGCTCTGAACACCCAAACCTCTGTAATACAGCCCAGGAATGAGTTTGTGTGGATAGACAGTGCCAACCAAGTGGCTGCAGGGCCACTGCTGTGTTCTACGGCGGCCAGAAGACCCACAAAAGGAGCTGCCAATGCCAACTGCCACAAATCCCATCTCACAGAGAGGAAGCATTCACATCCCTAGGAGACCAGCAGGTCCGTGACACCCTGTAGGCACAGAAAAAGTGCTCAAAGCAAGAAAGTTGCAGCCTGCTCCCAGGAAATCCTACCTTGCTGCTTCCCAGGAACTCTGCCCACAGACACAAACTGTCTTTGAGAGCAGCTAGCGGATAAGCACCAACGCAGGCACACGCACCCACCATCATACTCAGGACCCACACCCGGGCAGCGTGCTTCACAGAGCCCTTCCTTACACACGCCATAGGCAGTGAAGCAAAGCAGAGGCAGGCGGAGGTACTCATGCAACAGCATCCTTCCACACTACTGCTGCGAAGAAGCGGGCGGGGGCTCTGCTATGGAGCACAGAGCAGCCCCACGGTGAAGGAGCGACATCGCCCCCAGTTCCGGGAGGGCACAGCCCTGCCCCGCCACCCGCCTGCGAGGGATGGCAGCGGTTCCCGGGTTTGCTCCCCCGCGGGGAGCCGGGATACAGCCGGGAAGGGGCTCCAGGGAGGCAGACGCGCAGCCCTTCCCCCTCCGCTCCGTCCTCCCCTCGGGCAGCAGGGCCCCCCAGCGCTCCCCTCCATGGGGCCGTACCTTGTCGGCGATGCTGCGGGGCAGCAGCAGGTCGGGGCTAGGGGTGAGCGCCGGCCCCATCTCCTCGCTGCTGGAGGTGGCCAGGGGATGCGGCATCTCCCGCAGCGATTTGGGCCCGGAAGATGGAAGAGGCTTGGGAATGCCCGCCGCGCCGCCCGACATCGCGCCGGGGCCGGCCGGCAACCGCAGGCCTCGACGGGGAGCTGCGGGGCCGCTGCCGGAGCCTGCCCGCCGCCACCGCACTACGAGGCGGCGGCGGAGGAGGAGCGGAAAGAGGACGGAGGAGGAGGAGCGGGAGCAGCGCCCGCCCCTCAGGCCCCGCCGAGCCACATGCCGCCCCGCCCCGCCAACGGAAGGCGGCCCGGCTCGCCTCGATAGCGGGGAGGTGTTCGTCCGTGGTTGTCCGTGGGCGTTGTGTGACCGCGTCTTTGTGAGGTCGTAGTATTGACCTATCCACGGTGAAAACTGCGATAAAAATGTGTTTGTGTTGTGTTGTTGAGCGCTAATTAGACACAGTAGCATGCTACAGAGGGAGAGACAGAGCACTTTTAGACTGTCGTAACCCCTTACAGCTATATATAGGTATATAAAAATACACATACAGATATGTGACCAGTCACAACTCCGGTGCTGTGAAGTTTCACCCGTGTTTAACTTCTGATGGAGTGCAGCCCACTGCCTGGGGGTAGGCAAGGAAGCATGCAGGTGGCAACTTGAGCAGTGCAGCAGGACATGGGCAGGAATGCAGCGCTGTGGGCTTTCACGATAAAAAGAAACAATACTTCCTAGAATCACAGAATCATTAATGTTGGAGAAGACCTCTAAGATCATCTCATCCAACTGTCAACCCATTCCCACCAGTATCTGCCCACTAAACCATGTCCCTCTGTGCCATATCTACATGTTTCTTGAACACCACCAGGGTCCGTGACTCCACCGCCTCCCTAGGCAGCCCATTTCAGCCTATTCTCATTCTTTTGGAGAATAAATTTTTTCCTAATATGCATCTTGACTCTCCTCTGGTGCAGCTTGAGTCCATTCCCTCTCATCCTATCAGTGTTACCCAGGAGAAAAGACCAACCCACTTCCCTTCAGGAGTTGCAGAAGGCCATGAGGTCTCCTCTGAGCCTCGTCTTTTCCAGACCAAGCAATAGCAGCTCCCTCAGCTGCTCTCTGTAAGACTTATGCTCTAGTCCCCTGACAGCTTCTTTGTCCTTCTCTGAACACACTCCAGGGCCTCAACATCTTCCTTGAAGTGAGGGACCCAAAAGTGACTACAGTACTTGAGCTGGCAGCCTCACTAGTGCTGAGTACAGAGGGATGATCACTTCTCTGCTCCTGCTGGCATCACTATTTCTGATACAGGCCAGGATGTCCTCAGCCTTCTTGGCCAACTGAGCACACTGCTGGCTCATGTTCAGCCAAGTGTTGACCAATACTCCCACATCCATTTCTTCTACACAGTCTTCCAGCCACTTTGCCCCAAGACTGTAGCGTTGCCTGGTGTTGTTGTGATCAAAGTATGGGATCAGACACTTGATCTTGTTGAACTTCATCCCACTGGCCTCAGCCCAGCTATCCAGCCTGTCCTGATCCCTCTGTAGGGCCTTCCTACTCTCAGGCAGATCGACACTTCCTGCCGACTTGGTGTCATCTGCAAACTTATTGAGGGTGGGCTCATTTACCACAGAAAACGACATGAGAAAATCAACAGCTACTTAATATGGAATTTGGAATTGTGTCAACACCTCCAAAGCCCCAAGTATGTCCCAGACCCCTGTAAGAAGGAGGCTGTGAAGCATGCCTTGTTAGTTACACTTAAGAAACAACAACCTGTTTATCTATCAGGAAGAGGAAGCAGTACAAACTAGCTAGCTTCAATACATACAGCCCAGCTTTCTTCTAGAAAATCCACATCTTATGTGGCAACTATGGCAATGAGCCCACAGGCAGGTTTATGTATCCACTGCACTGCCCAGGAGCCAGTTCCCCTTCATGCATGCCTGTGTCTCACGTCTCAAAGGCTTACAACTTACTAGGTGCTCTTCCTACCCTTTCCTTTAAGCATCCTCATCTAGACATGTTTCCAGCTCAAACCCTTCTCCTTTGGGTGATGTGGTCATGGCCCTAAGCTGCCAAAACTCAAGCATTTGGGCAGTGCCCTCAGACATAGGGATTGGATTTTGGGTGGTCCTATGTGGAGCCAAGATTTGGACCTGATGATCCCTGTGGGTCTTTTCCAACTCAGGATATTCTATGGTCCTATGGCTGAGACGCTCAGACTGGGGCAGAGAGTGCTTCTGAGGCACTTGACAGCAGCCCCCAGTACTCCTAGAAAGAAAAACAGGAGGTGGAGTTGTGCTCCACTCAGCAATGCAGAGCAGCTGGGCAGGAGACAAAGGGCATGAACTGAAACTGGAAATCAAGTAATTTTCCCCATGCAGACAGCCCTAAGGAGCAGGACAGGTTGCTAGAAGAAATCGTGCAATCTCTATCCTCAGACATTTTCAAGATCTGACTGAGTAGAACCCTGAGCAATTTGGCCTGATCTCATGCCTGACCATGCTTTGAGCAGGAGATTGGACCAGAGACCACCCAGGGTCCCTTCCAGCCGCAGTGATTCTGTGACTCAGATAATGTTTGTTGCTATGGAGGTCATATGTCTAGTTTCTAAAGGGATTTTCCTGTATACAAGGATGAAGTTCCAAGCTCTAGTGATTTATTTATTGGTTTAGCTCCCTGTGAATACCGTATGGCCAGGCAATGTGCCTCTTTGCTTTCTAATCACATTTTTCTGTGTTGCCCCGATGGTTTCTGCCTGGAGCTGAAACAGGTTGTCCTTAGTATTTTCATCTGATCCAAACTATTTAGAAACACTTTCAAATATCAAACTGGACCACTATACGCAAAATGCAAGAAGATTTGTGCACAGTAAGCTGAAGTCTGGCTGTAAAAAGGTCAGAAGACATTAACAGAAGGATTTTTTATCTGGGAAAATATAGAAACCTGATGATGAATGTTGTGATAGTCTAAAATTCTCACTATGATATTTATGTTTAAATTTCAGAATTCCAGTGCCGCGGAGTGCATTATAAGATCAAGACATGTAACTGTTGAGCAGGTCTCTTTCCTATATTGATTCCTAGGTCATTTCAGTATGAATTGACATTAATTTGCAGTCAGGTGAAGTCTAATGACTGGAAAAAAAAAGGCAGTATCACACTCATTTTTAAGAAGGGTAGGAAGGATTACCCAGGAAACTACCAACCTGTCAGTCTCACCTCTGTGCCGTAGAAGATCATAGAGCAGATCCTCCTGGAAGCTATGCTAAGGCACAAGGAAGGCAGGGAATTGATTCAAGACAACCATCAGGGCTTCACCAAGGGCAACTCCTGCCTGACCAACCTAGTGACCTTCTGTGATGGAATAACTGCGACAATGGACAAGAGAAGGGCCGCTGATGTCATCTATCTGAACTTCAGCAAGGTCTTTGACATGGTACCCCACAACATCCTTCTCTCCAAGTTGGAAAGATATGGATTTGATGGGTAGACTGTTTGATGGACAAGGAACTGGTTGCAAGATTGTTCACAGAGAGTGGTTGTCAATGATTCAATGTCTGGATGGAGATCAGTGACAAGTGGTGTCCTTCAGGGGTCAGTACTGGGACTGATGCTCTTTAATATCTTTATCAGTGACATCAACAGTGGAAACAAGTGCACCTTCCACAAGTTTGTGAATGACACCAAGCTGTGTGCTGCAGTCAGCATGCCAGATGAGATGGTATGCCATCCAGAGAGACTTAGGCTCGAGCTGTGGGCGCAGGAGAACTTCATGAAGTTCAACAAATCCACATGCAAGGTCTAGCATCTGGGTCATGGCAGCCCCCAAGTACAAGCACTACTGAAAAGGACTTGGGGGTACTGGTTGATGGCAAGCTGGATATGAGCCAGCATGACCTCATCTGGAGTACTGCATCCAGATGTGGAGTCCTCAGTACAGGAGACATATGGACCTGCTGGAGCACATTCAGAGGAAGGCCACAAAAATGATCCAAGGAATGAAACACCTCTCCTATGAGGACAGGCTGAGAGATTGAGGCTGTTCAGTCTGGAGAAGAGAAGGCTCTGGGGAGACCTGACAGTGGCCTTTCAGTATCTAATGGGGGGCTATAAGAAAGACGGGGACAGATGCTTTAGCAGGATCTGTTGTGATAGGACAAGGGGAAATGGTTTCAGACCAAAAGAGGGGAGATTTAGATTGGATATAAGGAAGAAGTTTTTTTTTTACAGTAATGGTGGTGAGGCACTGGCACATGTTGCCCAGAGAGGTGGTGGATGCCCCATCCCTGGAGACACTCAAGGTCAGGCTGGACCGGGCTCTGAGCACCTGATGGAGCTGTATGTATCCCTGTTCATTGCAGGGGAGATGGCCTTTAGGGGTCCCTTTCAACTCAAACGGTTCTGTGATTCTATGAATGTTCACAACAACTAATTTCTGGTAATAGCATGAATTTTGTGTATCAAAACAGGTCAGAGTAAGGAAAGGAGTAACGAGGAGCAAGATAGATGTCTACCTCCCTCTGCCTCAGGGAGGGGAAGGAAGGAAAGGAGAGAGGGGAGGGAGGGGAGGGGAGGGGAACAGAGCAGAGCGGAGAAAAAAAGTATGTCATGTAGCTGACTTTCTGTAGGAAAATTCTTACACACACAAATAGAAAACCTCTAAATGCATCAGCATGTGGCTTATCTGGCAGGCACAAGAATGTACAGCCAAAACCTGAGGAAGGAAAGTATCTCTTTTCTTAGTAGTAGCAGCACTGAAATAAATAAATGTCTCAATTCTACTAAGAAGTTATGACTGATTAAAAAGATGATAATGTTCCAGTCTACATTTCCTTCTCCATGCCACTAAATGTAATGGTGTTCTTTTATGACTGTAATATATTCCTTGACATGCTTACTGGTAGTCTTCTTTTTGTTAAATATTCTGCAAGCTAAAAACAATCAGCATATTGAAACATTCAACCAACAGAATTAAAATACAAATTGAGAATCAAAATCAGTGAGTGGCTAAAGAGAGACTGAAGTTCACTGTCCATCTCATAACACATATTAATCAGAAAAGGATGGTACATTCTCCTGGCAAAATCTTAACTATTTCTTATGGTTACATCATTTCAGCTGGAAAAAAATATATATATATACAATAGGCATGTCTATCATGTTAATGAGGAAAGAAGGCAAATGGTGGATTTGGGGATCAAGAATCTCGCAAATTCAAAATAAAGGTCTCCAGTTTCATGTGTTTGTTTTTTTTTTTCCTCCATAGTTCTACCTCTGTATCACTGAAATCAAAATCCTGCAGGCTATCTCTTCAGATTTTTACCAGGTTAAACTGAGAGGTGAAATACCTAATGGTTGCCTTTTCATTCCTGCTAGTCTGGTAGGGGATACAGCAAGGCTGCACAGGAATGCTTTTGTACCTCCAGTATGGCAGGGTTAGTTTAGGAAGTACTCTTACCACTTTTGGTCTTTAGCTGAATCTTCTCATCCAGGGTTGGGGTACAGTATTATTAAGAATCTTTGGCACCAAATGGAGAGCATTCTATGTATGTCAGATCTCCTGTTATTTTTTACTGATCGTGGCACCTAGGTCAGGACCAGCAAGAAAGGGAATTTTGAACAGACACTATACAGTGCTATTGACTTACACTGCATATTAGATATACCTACAGTTTTTGGAATAGAAGCAGTTTGGTAGTGGATTCTGAGAACTGAGTGATTTCTGTATTGTCTTTCTAAATCCTCCAAAAAAAGAACATTTTTCTCTTTAAAACAATCCTAATTTTAAAATTAGTTGACAGATGTTACATACAATAGCAACTACGCTATCTGGCAGCAAAACAATTTGGTTGCAAAGTACTTTCCTGCACGGCAAGGGTTGTAGCAGCTCCTCACCAATAAAGGAAAGTGACCTGTGGGATAAGCTATTTACAAATTTAAAGATAAGCAGCACCAGTGGGTTACAGCTGCTCTGATCTGGATTGCCAAGTGCTCAATAATACCACTTACGATGTTTTTATAATGGCAGATGGCTTCTTAAGTGCTCAGAATGAGTCTGAAAAGGACTCCTTCAGCTCTTTCATAACATTCGCTTTCTAATGCATCCTCATTGTCCTGTTCAGATAATGAGACATAAAATACCCAGTAGGTTTAAAATGACTAGCAAGAGGCTGTCTTCAGGTTGAATTTATTTAGCACACCAGACATTGAAAACCCACCTGCTTTTCATCAAGTATTCTATTTAAAGCCTAAATAATAGGATTCTTCTGTATAGCACACTCCAGACAGTAGACAACAAACACCAGGGTAGACCAGAGGCCACACCAGTCAGACACTCAGGCTTGACTGGCAGTTGACTTTTCAGCTGTTGAGAGCTACTCCCCGATACCTTTGTCTTTTCCCACATGTGCTCTGTTTGGAGAAGATAATGTTAGCATCTGTCTGCACATGAGCATATGTGACACTGAATGAAAAATGACCATTCTAGAGGATGTTCAAAATTAAAACTGAGCTATATTTTTGGAGAAAAAAAAAAAACAACTCCTTTCTTCCCTGTGCTATCACAGCTCATGTCTTTCACTGTAGAGATTGAAGAGAACAGGCTTTTGCACCCAAGCCATTTAAAATTATGCACATGCTTGACTCTGCATACAGACGTGATCACTTTTAGTCAACAACAGCATTCATGGACACATTTAAACTAATGGGTATGCTTTGCTGCATCAAAAGCCTTCAAAGCTGTCAAGTTTGATGGGGAAGCAATAAAGAGGACTGTGGAAAGACAGTGCACTTGTGATAGATAATAGAAGTCTGTGCTAACCAGCAATCAAATGAAAAATCAAAAGTTCAGCCATAGAGGACTCCAGCTATAGCAAGAGTATCTCAAGGCAACTGATTATATAAAAAAAAAGACGCCATATAAAATGATTAAAAACTCTTCAAAACATTTTGAAATTTATTGTCTGCATGTGTGTGTGTGACACCTACAATAAAGACAGGAAATAAAAGGTGCTGTTTACAATGGATCTGTATGAGTAGCATTGCCAGTTGGAAGGAAGAGCACCGTGTGGAAGATCTTGGCTCAAGGCAAGCTGATACACTGCACAGTCCAGTTTTACTTAAGCCAAAAAAATGGGTAAATAATTTTTTACCTCAGCTTTAAGCTTACCTCATCTGATAGCTGCGTATGAGTTCTATATTTCATAAACTTTATTTGATGAACATGAAGGAAGAATTTCAGGGAAAATGAAAGTCCTCTGATGTACTAAAGATTAGACTTCATTCCTTTCAAGGGTTACCCGTATTTCCTATTTCTGTAGCCCAAAGAGGAAATTAATTTGCTGATATGAAAATTCTTCCAAAGCCAATCATTTGACTAGAGGCAGCACCATGTTTCCGGACAGATGCTTGAAGCTGAGTGTCATTAATTTTCGTCATACTTCTACAGAACTGTCTCAGCCTTTCTGCAACTGAGTTTCCTTGCTGATGACTCCACATCTTTGCCTTTCCTTTTTCTACCCTCCTTCCTTGCTCCCAGCCAAGAACCATGGTCCACTCCTTAAATCTCGTCATCAGCATTAGCTGAGTTAAAGAAGAACTCAGCCTGTTTGACTCTAATTACAGCTTTCCAGAATCACTTACACCTTCATCCTGGCATGAACATGCAGTGCAATGCATCAGATTTGGATCATTGTCTTGGGCTCTGCACCGTTCTTCACCCACAATGCTTCTCAACAGTTAAGGATGGTATACAAAACTTGCAGATGAAGTGAATTGCAGATCAAGACAATATAATTAAAAAGGAGAAAAAACAGAACACACGATAACTCTCAAGAGACAATGAGAAATTATTTAAACAAACCAAGAAAAAAAAAACAGAGGGAAGGAGCTCAGTCAGCTGTTTAGACAAAGGGATTTGGAAATAACGCCCATTTGTGCATAAAGCAGCAGTGTTTACCTTCAGCAGTATTAACATGACTTTAGTAGTCCCAAAGCAAACAGAAAGCTCCCTGTGACTGGCAGCTATTTGCTGGTTGCTTGAGTGCTGGTTGGGGTTTTCATCAACACACACAAACACATAGAGACAGGTTTCACCAGGCAAACAGTCTGGGTAACCAAATCCTAAATCTGGAAGTCGTAAGTCTCTAGACGTAAATTTGCCAAGTTTTAAAGTTTTCACTCTTACTGAGGTTTTGAAAAGTAAGCACAAATGCATAAACAGGGAGCATACTTGGTCACTGGAACGTTCCCTGTCCCAGAACCAGTATACATAATACAAGTACATGAAAACGTGCATGAAAAAATACACTGTTTTCAGTCAAATGAACTCTGCAGATACTGATAGAATTTTCACAAATTGTTTATTTCCCCCAAATATTATTTCCACAATCTGCTCTGTCTGCAGCAGAAGTTTGGAAAAAAAAATGTCAGCTCCCTTCAACAACTGAATATATATTTAGTTGTCCAAGATAATGGAATAGCGTGGCATTTGGCAGCTACACTCTCTACATTCTTACCAATATGAGTAATTCCATCTTAAGTAAAACAACTACAGCTTTAACGAGCCCTTGTTCCACTTTAAGCCTGGACGCTGGCGAGCAGCTCGGAACTTGTAAGGCTTGGTGAAGCACATGAATGTAGGTGGCCTGCGGGCGTGACTACCAGACACTACATAGTGTGCCAGTGGCTCAAGAATGCGCACTTTGCATCAAAAATTTCAGCATTAAATATTGAAATAACACACAAACACACGCACAAAAAGTTCTTTACTTCATGAAAGTTTACTGCCTGAAAGAAAATCCTGCATATAAAGCTACAGTAAAGCTGCATAACTGCCTCCTCAATCAGTCACAGGTCAGTGCTCAGGCACGTTTGCTGCCCGATGTATTATTTGTTTGTTACAGTTTTAATAACTGATTTCACTTGTCTGCGACCAGAGGTACGTTTGCCAAAGCCCAAAGCTCAAGACACTGCCCACGAACCGCCCAGGGCGCGCACAAGCCACGCCCAGCACGCCCACAAGCACAATGCCAGCCCCCGTTGGATAGGACCCAGCGGCGACCCCAGAGAGAGGCGGGGCGGGCCCGCCCACTCTCTTTGAATCCGATTGGCCACCTGCACATGTCCGTCAAGCCTTGGTACGTGACGCCTTTCTGAGCCGCCCGGAAGAATAAGGCGGAGAGCCGCGCGGGGTTAGATTCGTCGCGCGGAGTGTGACGTCACGCACGGGCCAGCGTGTGCCGTGGGCTGATTGGTCGTGGCGGTGCGGGGCGAGCGGAGCCGCGCGGGGAGGGAGCGGCTGGGACGGGATGGCCGGGAGTCCGTCGGGCCGGGGCTGAGCGGGGCGAGGAGTGGGAGCCCTGCAGCAGGTGGGTACGGTGCGGGGGCAGGGCGGCTCGAAATGGGGTGGGAGGGCCCATTCCAGCGGAGTAACGGGGTGGGGGGGGGAATACAGGAGGAGAGTCCCTTCCAGTGGCGGGGGGGAAGGGAGGGAGGGGATGCGAGCAGGGGAGCGTGTTGCATGTGGGTCTGGAGGAAGAGGAAAAAGGGGAGTGGGAGAGTTCGTTCCTGGGGCGGGGGAAGCTGAGGGGTTAGGTCATTCCCACCGGGAGTGGCCCTGAGGTGGCTTTGATGTTTATTCTCAACTGGTTGTAAAGAATCAGTGACAGCTCACGGTGTTTCAGTGAAAAAATCCAGTGAGAGCCGTATAACTGTCAGTCAGACAGCTCTGTCTGTCCAGCATGTCCCTGCTGTTGGTGGTTTCATGAACTCTGTGACAGATTTAGATCCAAACTTTGGAAGGAGAAGTACTTACCTGTGCTAGGCCTGTTTTGCAGGTATCAGTGAGGTTAACGTTTGAGCTGAGTGAAACGGGCCCGGAGCTGAAGGATGGCAGCAAATCCCTCGGGACAAGGTAGGCTCTAACGGGTGGACTCTGGGCAAAGCATCTCCCGAACTACGCATTTAATGTGTAGAACGGGCAAAACAAAGAAGGAAGGTTGGGCTGGAAGTGGCAAAATCTGAGCAAGATCCTGGAGAAAGCGCATCGGGTGGTTAGCATGAGGCGGCCCCTGGTGACCTCAGGGTCTCCTGGGTGGCTGTGAAGGCCCTTCCTGAAGCACACTGCAGGTGTGCACAGCCATCAGCACTGAGCAGGACTTCAGCCCCTGCGGTAATGGCAGGGGACAACCATAAGTCTGCACCATGTCATGGTGGGAGCGGTGAAACCTGGGTGGTGATAGCAGTCATGGGCAGGCAGTGGGGTAGCCTAGAAGGAGAAGCCAAATTAAATCATAATGGCATGCCATTGGGAGTTTCTTTGCATGATGACACATCACCATTTCTTCATTAAAGACATGGAAATGATCCACCCATAGGGCTGAGGCTCTGGGTTGGGGAGTCTTGTCTCAAACAATTGAAAGAGGGGCTTAAATCGCCCTCTAGAGGTGCCTTCTTTATCAAGTCTTAATCAAGCTCTGAAGCATCTCTCATCTGTGGAAAAGTTAAGGAGAAAGAAACTTCCAAGATATGCTTCCTTGCCTATTGAAGTGAATTCAGTTTCCCAGTGTTGTGTCAGTACCCTTGCCAGGAAGGAGGTCCTACAGAGCTGGGTACAGTCAATGCTGAAGGACAGAAACTGGAAGGGCTACCAGGCCCTTATCTTTTAGTTGCTTTTCCTTTTCTGTTTGCTTTCAAAATTGAAAATAAACACAGAAGAAATGTGTTGGTCCAAAATACATATTTTATTTTCTGCTTGGGCAAAACAAGGTAGTTTTTGTAAAGCTCATTGGGATTTTGTAAAAGTATTGAGAGAAGAGTACTGCAGCTAGCTGTCTTTTTGCAAATTTGAATGTTTTTCTAATAGTGACTCTTACTTTTGTTTGTCAATACCATGTCAGAATCAGTGCAAGGAATAGGATGTCATTTAGAGTTAAAAGCTACTTTTTCTTAAATACTTGTGTGAATTTACTGGGAAGTAGGGGGGGATTTTAGTGTTAGAGTGCCTTGGGTTTGCTTCCCTCAAAATTGCACAGGGTATATTCAACATATATTTAACAGTTTAAGGCTTCTGAATTTTTCTGTATTTATCTCCTGGCCAGATATAGTCCAGTAGTGTAGGTATATGAGGCAAACACTGTGTTTTCAGCTTACCATATGGTATGTGTATTGGTGTTGTTCAAGTAATTCATTCTGTCATTTCCCTTTTGGACAAAAAGGAGTTTTCTGAAACACTAATTGGAAGAGTTCTGAACACTAGAACTTACTCAGACTTAGACTGCATTCAGAATATTTTTGTACCGGGTTGTTTCTTTCCCCTTAATCATTACTGGTTATTTTCTTAGATGGACTTAATTCAGTTTCCTGATGATTTCAGACTCAGACTGGAAAGGTTAAGAGTTTTTGGGCTAGACATCCTTTAGCTCACGGACCTCTGTAATGAAAGCGCTCCTTTTATTAGAATTTCAAAGATGAAAAGCTGCAGCTGTTTTGTACAGCAGAACCGCATAGGACGTAATGAAAGCCTCACTTTCAGGGCTTTATTACCACATGAAATGGATTGCTTGAAACTGATTACAGCATTTTTTTTAAAAAAAGGAGGGGAAAAAAAAAAAGGAATAGCTTTCAGTGTGGTGCATATTGTCTATAGCAGGAGCTCATAGGCCATAGTGGTGGACTCTGGTGAAAAGAAAGATCAGCTTCTGATTTTACAGAAATTACTTAAACATTCTTGTTAACGTGATGCTGCTGCTGCAGCACTTCACAGTACTTGTGGAATGTACATTAATGAGGTTACTGTTGTAAGACTTTTGTTTGTGCACAAGAAGACCAGAGCTCACCTAGAAAGTGCATTTACTGCATGTGTAGGGTCCCCTGGGAGAAACCTCCTCGTAGGGCTGCAGAAGGAACTGTAGTTCAGATCCCCACAGATGGAAGCAGTAGAGGTCCTCCTTCAGACTGGTCTGAATGATTCCAGGAAAAAGAGTACTGGTATAACGGAAGAAGCAAGCACTTGAAATAAATGCTGGGTTGAAAGCTTCAAATTGGAGCAATTCTATAAAATCTCTTTCTCTCCTGGTGTTTGTTTGCAGTTTTGTCTTTGAGCACATTGATGTTACACAGCCTGAGCAGGCAGATTTAGTGTTCTTCTGCAGACTCTCTCTTAAAGAGGAAGACCATGATGTTTTACATTGAACTATATCATCTACAAACTGAACTGCTCTGCTCTGCATCTGAGTCTGATCTGTGTGCAAGTGCAGTGCCCAAGGGCTGTAGGAGATCTCTTGCCTGGGCAAATTTGCAGCCATAAAGCAGTCAGTGGTTTGTGTTCACTGATGCATGCAGCTGTTGACTAGAGAGACAGACAAAATATTAACATATCCTTTGTTAAATTAATGTACTCAATTGCTAGTATGTTGTTTGTTTCACAGTTACACAATTTATATGAAAGCATATCAGAATATTGTTGCTGAAAGTATTGTTGCACAGTATAACGATAGATGATGTTTTGTTGTGCCGCTAGCCACAAGGAGTTGAGAAAATCAAAGTATAGTAAGTCTTTTTTTTTTTTTTCCCCAGGCACGGGGTGTTTAGGTTCTCCTTGGATTTTACTTTTTTAGGAGATTGCTGCCTTGCTTCATGAAGGATACCATTTAGGAAAACATATATTTCAGTAAAGAAAACGCAGAGAAATGCTTTCTGAATTGAGCACACAGTGTGCAGTGTCAGTACCATATAGAACTTAAAGCAGACATTCAGCTTCATAACCATTATTTGAAGAAGTCTGTCCTGAGCATGTAATATCTGAAGGCTCTTTTGTACCTTTATGTTTCCATGGACAAAAAACAATGCATATTCAAAAAAATTTTTACATACTGTGTAACTGAAGTTACCAAAAGATTAGGGAAAAGAGCAATAAATTTAAAGTAGATAAAGGCAGTACCGGTTTTTGCCATGCAAAGTTAGCTCCTAGAACTGATGGAGAGGTCAAGGACACGGGGAGGTAGGTTTGGATGTTAGGGATCAGGTCAGAAGGACAAGGTCACTATGAGCTCTTACTGATACTGGTGTAACTCAGTAAGGTTTTGACCTTCTGTCATCTTCTGCTTTTCGTGTGCAGCACAGGGTGGTAGTAAACTTCCAGCTTCTACACAGAGCACTTAATACAATGCTTGATGTCAGAAATACAGATACAACAAAGAAGAGGTTTAAACTTGTAATATCTTTAATCTGGGATCTTGGCACTGAGAATCCAGATCCTCAATTCAACATCCAACACTGACAATGATCTTTTTAGCTGCTATAAACAGGTTAGTAATTTTGTGTACGGATTCCTGAATTTGCAAAGCAGGGAAGAATACTCATGAACTGCTCAGTAGTCGTGCAACTCCTCCCAGTTATAAGAGAAGACTAAACTTAAAGCTTTAGTAAGAATTGCTGTGCTTGAAAATCTGTTCTTCTCATGGGTGTGTCTTAGCTGAGGATGGCTTTTCTTTTTTTTGGCATGTTCACATGTTTAGTACCAGCAAACAGAACAGCAGAATAAAAACTACAGATGGAAGATTACTTTCGTTACAGTTCAAGTAGGTAACTTATGTAGCTGTTTCAGGTTGGTCTTTACTGAAGTGCTCTAGGGGCCTCAGCAGGGAAAATCTGAAGGGAAATCTCTCACAAACTGTCAAATTTGGTGAATGGTCTTGTAGGGATGCCAGTTTTTTCTCACTTAAATGGATTTCTCGTGCCCCACTCTCTCAGCTGTTAACTTTTAAATGAGCAGGTTTTATTTTGCTTTAAGAGCAAATTAAAAATACTACTGGTAGGATCTTTGTGGTACTCAGCTGAGGAAATAACTTGTATGTGTTGGATGTCTCCCTCCATTTTCCCAAGTAGGGTTTTTTCTGTTTATCATTGACAAATTCTCTTAAATGACTTTTTCAGAACAGTGGATGGCGAATGGGTAATGACTGTGTTCTGGAGCAAACTATTACTTAAAATAAATAAATAAAACTCTCAGAGGAAGGAAGAGGAAAAAAAAGTAATTCAAGTTTCCTCTGAATCTCTCTACGATTTCTGATGTATGATACTGTAGCAAGACTTGCTCTAAAAGAAAAGATGATAGTCTTGCTTGGTTTCTGATTGTAGTCCAAAAACCGCAAATAAAATTTTATTCTTACATATGTTATAAAGCTTTCTGAATCATAACATCTGCTTCGTGATAAATGTAAGTACATTAAGTTCTTATTTTTTAGCTGATAGTAATGCATTAAAAAGTGGTCATCTTTTTCTTGCCTGAGTCACCATGCTGTCTGACTTCCAAGCATGTGTGCTCTGATTTATGCATTTCAGGATAAACTAGTGCTCCTAGAAGGGTATTGGGTAATATGTCAAGTTTTAATCTTTTTGCCTGAAAACCGTGTAGAATGAACATACAAACTTCACGACCTTAGCTTGGGCTCTCATAGAAGTACTTCAGTTATTATATTGTCTCCAGAATTCATGAGAAGTAGAGGTCTGAGCTAGCTGCAACTGAGAAATGTTGAACTCTAACTTGTTGGCAATATCTCAAAGCCTTTGCCTCTCTTAGTGTGCTGTCAGTCCTGCTGTCTTTCAACGTTTTGAGCTCATTACTGTTTCAGGGTGTTTAAAATAAACTTTTTTATTTATTTATTTATTTATTAGATAGGATACATGGAAGACCTGAACTGATACTCTAAGAAAAGAGGGAATTTAAGTAGAAATAATGTATCATGTGAAAGAGAGAAGAGCAAATGTGAAAACAGCAATGAATTATGTTTAATTTAAAATCTTTTAACAAATGTAAAGATGATTTTGGATGACCTTACATAAAAGCACAGTAAAATATAATCAAATGGCTTAGCTCTTTAAAGATAGCAAGAATTGGGAGAAGCTGAGGTGTGGGGTGCATGTGTTAGGCACAGAGAAAGAAAAAGGTGAGTGTTTAGTAGGGAAGCAATAAGGCTGGATGTTATTATGCATGGCGTGTTCACAGGGCGGTGAGGCCCTGGCACAGCTGCCCAGAGAAGCTGTAGGTGCCCCATCCCTGGAGGTGCTCCAGGCCAGGTCGGACAGGGTTGTGTTGTGACCTGACCCTCTGGGTGGCAGTGCTCCCATGGGGTGGGTGGGCTTTCAGGTCTCCTCCAACCCAACCATTCTGTGAGTCTGTAACATAATACTGAGCAGCAGCAGGCACCTGTACATCTGGTTCATCTGGTAGCCACCACATAAGTAAGAGATGAGTTAAATCCTTTGCAATGGAAGAGACTTGAGTAAGTACAGCTAGTTGGCCACATCTTTGCTTAAACAGCTTTGAAAATACATCAGTAAGCCATTTTAGGCATTTTCTAAATTCTTTCAACCACTCTACTTCTTGACCTCTTCTCCAGCGTACAAAGTCCCTTTCTGATTTTGAGGAACGGTGGACAAACAAATAAAGCTACTGTCTCGTCTTGTGTACAGACAGTGAAATTTTGCTTCTCTATTCTAGCATTGCAGGCATTCCCCAAACTCAGAGTAAGGGCAGCATGTATATGGAAGGATATCAGTATATTAAAACTAAAACTTTTCTGCATGTGTTGAATAACAGATTGTCACTTTATGTACAAGCACATATGCAAGCTTATTGGTGGTCTTATCCTTACTTATTACATACGTAAAAATTGTACTACAGTTCGAGGTTATTGGCATGAAAAAATAGGCCCTGGGAGTATATTACACTGTTATCATACTTTCTTTGACTTCATTTTAAATTTAGAATCTGGTAAGTTTACCTTTCCTTTGAAAGGGAAGTTATTTGATCATGTACCATGGCTGTAGGTCCAGAAGTGGCTTGGGAAGTGGTAGGGTCTAACATGAGATAGAAACCTTTATTTTAAAATGTATTAATATGTATGATAGCTTAAGGCAGCTATTTCAGGTGGCAAAATGAGAAGAGGAAAATTAAACCTTCTTATTAATAGCCTTTTGAATGGGAGCAAAGCTTTGAAGATTAGAGTATTCATCATAATGTCATATTGCACAGAGATTTTTAATTCCACAAACTTAGAGTAGGGCCACAGAAATCAAGTAAATCTTTCTAATATTTTTCTGTCATTCTCACTAGGTTTCCAGAATAAAAATAGGGTTGCAATCCTGGCAGAACTAGACAAGGAGAAGAGAAAATTACTTATGCAAAACCAGTCTTCCACAAATCACCCTGGAGCCAGGTATTTTATGTTCTTAGACCTGTTTGGACATCACTGGTTAAATCAAGGGGGGTTGGGGGCTGGAAAGAAACATCGAGCAAGCTGTAAACTGACTTAAACGCTTACCAGAAGTGTTTGTTAGCCATCCTCAGTAATCAGTCAGAGACACCTTGCACACTAGGAACACATTAATATTTAAAATTGTTTACCAGCAGTGAATTTTGGCTTACTTAATTTCCATTTGAGAGGAGAAGAAACAGATATGCTTGCTCAGCTGAAGTCTACCTTAAAGAAGAATTAGGAAGCAGGTACCTAGAAAGCATTTAATATTAGTAAAAGCTAAAGTACTCTAAGGAATGCAGGTAGCAGGCCATAAGCTTCAAGGTACTGCACGTCTAGAGAACAGTTCTAAAAACAAGTGAGTTAACCCTGAAACTAGCAGCATGCAAGAGAAAGTCAGTTCATACTACTGCTGATCTTTTTGAAAAAGGCACTGTGTTGTAAGGCTAGTTCTACACATTAGGTGTAACGATCTAAATTGAGTTTAGAAGCTTTTGTTGGGATATCTCCTATTTAAGGAAAAATTTAAAAGGACTTTTGTCCTGAATAAGTAGGTACACGATCTCCTGCCAGCTTACTTGAAGAAATGGAGAATGTTGTGCTTTGGGGCCAGCATGAAGCACATGCAGTGCTGTATTCTAGACACAGCGTTACATAAAATATCTGTACAGGAGTTAGATACTCTGAATACAGACTGAGTGCTGCCTGACACTTTCTTGAAGGGGTTTCTAGGTCACCATTAACTATTCCTTGCTGTGTGCAGAATATTTGAAATCACCTCAGTTGGATCTCTTCTGTAACTCAATACACAGGTATGATTCAAATGCAACTATTATTTAGGGAGGAAAATAGAAATATTCACACCGTTATGTACAAACACCATCAGGCAAAAATACTTCCACACTTCACTGCAGGTCCAGCAGAGTTTCAGGAGTGCTTGTTTGGTTTACTTTTATTTAATTAAATAAGCATTATGCCAGTAAGTGGAATTAGAGCCTACTGTTTTCAAAGGGGACAAAGCAGCAGACACGCTCTCTGCTTTGGCATGGTGGACTGACTGATGCATGGTTTTAGAGCCACTAACAATTCTGTGGCTAGGCTTTGAACCGTGGAGTCAGCTGAAATAAGACCATGGAATTTCTGCAAATTTGGTAGAAAAAAGCTTGATGTATGTAAAGTACAGTAGCCACACAGCCTATATAGGAGTGAATGAGTTAGCTGGTCTCTATGCTTAGTACAAGGAAATACTCTAAAATAAAAAAAAAACATATTGAAAAATGTCAGCTTCTGATGAAATCTCAGGACAAAAATCATACTGAAAAGTTAGAGAGTGCAGAATTGAATGCAACAGAAACATATTCAAAATAAGTGAAAATATTATGTTTTAAATAAACTGAGTAGTGCTTCTCTCCAGCAGTGATGCTTATCTTCATTTTCGTCATGAAATATGTTTAAACGATTACTACTTGGCTTACATTATACTTCTTTTGCTAATCTTACACTTAGATCTTTTTCAAAAGCAACCGTGCTTATGAATTGTGTTTCAGTAAGTCAGCTGTTGACATCATTGCTAGGAAAAATCAACTGATGTGTTTCCTTGGATCCCTTGTTGTCCTTCATACTTTCGTTTCTGAGTGAGCAGAGCTGGACTTTGAGCACCAGTGTCAAGAGCCAGTTTGAGAGAGTTGTCAGCTCCCTTGTGTTACAGTTCTAATGGCAGTCTTAACTGATCTTTATTTGGAAGATGACTGCTCATTTTAATTACATAGAGTGGGAGAAAACATCTCCTTTTAATTCCTTATGTTTGTTTTGCAAGTTGAATTAGTTTTAAGATACAAAAGCATAGTAAACCTACTTATAAATTTTAATTTGCAACCTAATATATGCTGTACTGAGATAAGCAAAATGAGTTGTGTGTACCCTAAGCTGTTGTCGGGGGATCATTGTTCTAGTTACATCAATAGGAAGCTTTTTTACTACAAGCAGTGAACCTGCTGCCTGTCTGCCAAAGAGCTGGTTCTTACACTGAAGAATGCAGAGCTCTTGTTCGTGCTTCTGTTTGTAACAGTAATTCAGGACAACCATGGAGTGACTGAGAAATGGTGAAAACACAAAGCTGCAGTTCTGAAAATTGCTGATGATTGTATCCCGCTTGTTCCACTGACTTCAGTGGGACTTCACCACTGGGCAAAATCCACAACAAGCTTCAGGACTGTGAGCCTTCCAGGTGTAGTTTGTCATCAGTTGGTTTTGTTAGGTCGAATGTTACAGCTGTGATCACTCTGTTTTCCCTTTCTTAGTTACATTAATAAATAGCAGTTTTCCAAATAGTAGTTAAAGTCAGGCCATGAGTTGACTAAATCCTAAGCTGTGGAGGTTATGGCATTTTTATCTGTGGGTATGTATCATGTAATCTTGTTGGTTTTTTTTTTTTTTTTTTTTTTTTGCAGCATTGCACTTGCAAGATCACCTCTAAACAAGGATTTCCGTGACCATGCTGAGCAACAGCACATTGCAGCTCAGCAGAAGGCTGCACTGCAGGTAAACTGATAAAAAAAAAAAAAGGGTTCCAATGAAAAAATCTTTAGCAGTTAGGTTTCACACATTTGTCACAAGTGAAGTTTTGTCTTTTGTTATGAGTTTAAACCTTTCAGCTTCTCCCTTAATATGGTTGTAGGAATGTAACCTGTAGCATAATCACAGACATTTTGTACATCTCTGTCAGTTTCATCAGGCTTAGGAACGTCTCTTGAACTGTAGGGAGAACACAAGTGGTACTGATTTCCTTGCTTGAATCAAGTAAATACACTGCACTTCTGAGTGATACAAGTCTTGGGAAACTTAGCCTGCAAATGTAAAACTATGTTGCTTATGTTGGGTGAAGCTGATTTCAGTGTTGAAATCGGAAATTGAGCAAGAAAGCCAGTGCACGGCCACTTGTTTTCCTGCCATTCCAGCATGACTTGGCAGAGGGCATAGGAAAAAAATTGGGGATGCAAACTGACGGCCCTGTTTGTGTGTCTTATGCTTCGTTGTATTTCTTTTAACTGGTAAAGGCCACAGATTGCTTCTCCTAAAATGGATGGGAGCAGAACTGAGCTCTGGCTGGGTCCTGTGTTAATCACAAAATATTGTGGGCTTAAAGGACACTCTGGAGGATTCTAGTCCAGTGCCCTATCAAAGCAAGACTAAGAGCAGAGCTGTATCATTCAGGGTGTAGTCCACTTGAATTTTGAAGCACTCCAAGGATGGACTTCTCACTGTCTTTCTGGCCCTGAATCTAGCTCTGTCTTGTCTATAGCCCTCACTAAGTGTTTGAAAACAGCCTAAGATTTCCTCCGAACCTTCTCTCCTGACTAAAGGAGCTCGGACATCACCATTCTCTCACATGTTGAGTGTTGCAGCCCCCAGCCATCTCTTTGGCTGTATTGGACTCTTCCAGCTTGTATCTCGCATTGGAGAACCCCAGACTGAGCACAGTATCCCAAGAGCTGCCTTGTGCATCCTGATCAGGGGGAAATAATAGCTTCCCTTGGCCTGCTGTCTTTGTTGTGGCTGATGGAGCCTACCATGCTCATGTCCTTTATGAGAAGAGGGGAAAACTATTGACTCAAGTTCACTGTGATATCCACCAGAGCTCTTCCCTACTGGTGGATGGAAGGAATATGCAGACTGTCTAGCTTATGGGAGACCAGTCTTTGAACTGGAAGGGGCTGTATAGGGTTGTACAAAAGCTGTCTAGAGCCATAAGCAGCAGATGCTCCCTTCCAGTGAGCAAGCATATGTATGGCATTTGTACATGGTTGTATGGCATTTGTACATGCAGCCTCAGGGCACTACTGATGAACACTTCTGGTATACAGTCACATGTGGCATCTGTCATGTACCAAGACCTGTAAGATGGTTATTGATGGGAGCGGAAGCATGAGGTCTTTAAGAAGAGTGGCCAGGAGTTAATCTACCATTCTCCTTACCTTTGTTGGATTTCAAGAGAAGAGTGCAGCAGAGAATGGCCAAGTTAGTAGAGCTGACAGGCCTTTCTCAAATACGTCTGATTTAAAATGCTGTTATTAAATTTAAATATCAGAGCTGAAGAGTAGACTGGGAGAAACATGTAATTAATGCTGCAGAAACTGTAGTCTTGAATTGTATCAGTGCTACAGGGAGTTATTCTTTAACAAATATTTTTCTTTTTCCAGCATGCGCACGCACACTCTTCAGGATACTTCATAACTCAAGACTCTGCATTTGGAAATCTTATTCTTCCTGTCTTACCTCGGCTTGAGGCAGAATGAGCGATGCTGTTTCTCAGAACTGCAAAGTCTGATCTTAGCCATAAGCAGGAACTGTCTGATTTGTTAATTCCTTTACTTTTGAATCTGAAATCCTGTTTCATTCTGGATTCTAGTGGTTGCCTTTGGAAGTGCCAGTTCAACTAATGAAAAAGCATTGTTGTTGAGCAGAGATGTTTATTCTGTGTTTCAGGCTGAAGTCAGACATAAGACCTCCTTGGTGTGTCAAGTGCATGGTGCTTGCTCATTTCTTCCTTTTTAAATAAATGTCCAAACCAGAGTCTTCAAGAGATGTACACAATAATAAAGAACATAAATGCTGTTAAAGTATACAAGTACCACTTTTTTACTTTAGTGAAAGTCACTTTTATCCGTCAAAGCAGACATGAATTTATCAAGCACATCAGTAAGTCACTTTTTTTTCTTTTTGACATGCAGGGGCATTACTGGTATAACACTGCTGTTACAGTATTACCTGGTCTTCACAAGTCCTTTGTTATAGTGTACCTACCTCTTTATTATGTGAACTATGAAAATTAACTAAAATCACCAAGAAGAGAGAGAAAATGATTGTTTCAAACAGTCTTTCAATAAAATAAAAGGATCCTCTTCTCTAGACATTCCAGATTAAAAGCATGCAAGGACATTCCAAGCAGTCATTCCTGAAGTTGTGCCTTTTTCAATATTTCAGGGTGTTTCATTTTTGTTTGCTTTACTCCCTGTCTCTTTTATTTGTGATAACTAACTGCATCTGTTGAAGGAGCTTCAGCAGCTTTACAGGTGGCAGAAGTTGTGCGATTGCCAGCCCTCATCCTCATGGGGGACTTCAACTTCCCCGATATATGCTGGGAATACACCGCAGTGCAGAAGAAGCAGTCTAGGAGGTTTCTAGAGTGTGTGGAAGAGAACTTCCTTCTGCTGCTGGTGAGAGAGCCTACTGGGGAGGTGCCCTGCTAGACCTGCTGTTCACAAACAGAGAAGAACTGGTGGGAGATGTGGAGGTTGGGAGGTGTCTTGGACAGAGCGACCTTGAAATTGTAGAGTTCTCAATTCTTGGTGGAGCCAGGAGAGGGGGCAGCAAAGCTGCTGTCTTGGACTTCTGGAAGGTGGACTTTAAAATGTTTAGGAGACAGGGAGGGTCCCTTGGGATTCAGTCTTGAAGGGTAAAGGGGTCCAGGAAGGCTGGTTGCTCCTCAAGAAGGAAGTCCTGAAGGTGCAGGAACAGGCTGTAACCCCTGAGCTGCAAGATGAGCTGACAGGAAAGAAAACCAGTGTGGATGAACAGGGAGCTTTTCTTGAGGCTCCAGGAGAAAAAGAGAATCTACCTCCTGTGGAAGAAGGGGCAGGCAATGCAAGGAGACTACAAAGAGGTTGTTAGGATGTGCAGGGAGAAAATGAGAAAGGCAAAAGCCCGGCTCGAACTCAAGTTGGCCACTGGGGTAAAAGGGAACGAGAAACTCTTCTACAAATATATTAAGGACCAAGGGGAATCTCCATTCTTTACTGGACACGGCTGGGAATGTGGCCACTGAGGACAAAGAAAAGGCTGAGGTTCTCAATGCCTACTTTATGTCTGTCTTCAAAAGTCAGACCAGTTATCCTCAGTGTACTCTACTTTCTGAACTGGAAGTCTCGGATGGGGAGCGGAATAAACCCCCCACGATTCAGGAGAAAACAGTCAGAGACCTACTACTCCACCTGGACTGCCACAAGTCCATGGGGCCAGATGAGGTCCATCTGAGAGTACTGAGGGAGCTGGCGGAGGAGATAGCCAAGCTGCTTTCCATCATCTATCAGCATTCCTGGTCAACTGGAGAGGTCCCAGAATGGAGACTTGCCAGTGTGACTCCTATCTACAAGAAGGGTTGTAAGGAGGATCTGGGGAACTCCAGGCCTGTCAGCCTGACCTCGGTGCCAGGGAAGGTTATGGAGCAGATTGTCCTGAGGGAGATCACGCGGCACGTGCAGGACAACCGGGGGATCAGGCCCAGCCAGCATGGGTTTGTGAAGGGAAGGTCCTGCTTGACCAACCTGATCTCCTTCTATGATCGAGTGACCTGCCTGGTGGATGAGGGAAAGGCTGTTGATGTGGTCTACCTAGACTTCAGCAAAGCTTTTGACGCTGTCTCCCATGGTATTCTCCTGGGAAAACTGACAGCCCATGGGTTGGACAGGTACACTCTTTGCTGGGTAAGGAGCTGGCTGGAGGGCCGGGCCCAGAGAGTGAATGGAGTTAAATCCAGCTGGTGACACGTCACAAGTGGTGTTCCCCACGGGTCAGTGCTGGGGCCTGTCCTTTTCAATATCTTTACTGATGGCCTGGATGAGGGCATTGTGAGCACCCTCAGTAAGTTTGCAGATGACACCAGGCTGGCAGGAAGTGTTGATCTGCCTAGGGGTAGCAGGGCCCTACAGAGAGATCTGGACAGGCTGGATCTCTGGGCTGAAGCCAATGGGATGAGGTTCAACAAGACCAAGTGCCGGGTCCTGCACTTTGGCCACAACAACCCCAGGCAGCACTACAGTCTTGGGGCAGAGTGGCTGGAAGACTGTGTAGAGGAAACAGACCTGGGGGTGTTGGTCGATGCTTGGCTGAGCATGAGCTTGCCCAGGTGGCCAAGAAGGCCAGTGGCATCCTGGCTTGGATCAGAAATAGTGTTGCCAGTAGGAGTAGGGAAGTCATTGTCCCTCTGTACTCAGCCCTGGTGAAGCTGCACTTCAAGTGCTGTATCCAGTTTTGGGCCCGTCACTTCAAGAAAGACATTGAGGCCCTGGAGTGTGTCCAGAGACAGACAACGAAGCTGGTGAGGGGTCTGGAGCACAGGCCTTAGGAGGAGTGGCTGAGGGAGCTGGGGTTGTTCAGTCTGGAGAAGAGGAGGCTCAGGGGAGACCTTATCGCTCTCTATAACTGCCTGAAGGGAGGTTGTAGTGAACTGGGGGTCGGCCTCTTCTCTCTTGTAACTAGTGACAGGATGAGGGGGAATGGCCTCAAGTTGCGCCAGGGGAGATTGAGGCTGGACATTAGGAAATACTACCTTTCTGAAAGAATGATCAGGTACTGGAATGGGCTGCCCAGGGAGGTGGTGGAGTCACCATCCCTGGAGGTGTTCAAGAAATGTTTAGACTTTGTGCTGAGAGACATGGTTTAGTGGGGTTATTGGTGGTAGGTGGATGGCTGGACTGGATGATCTTGCAGCTCTTTTCCAACCTAGCTAATTCTATGATTCTTTGATTCTAAGGAAAATTTGTCGATCTTAATTTTGTGATTGTGGTTATGCTACAAATATAAAGTATCTTACAGTGAAAAATAGTCCTTACATAGACATTTTTGTATCTCCACAGCTTTAGTAATAAAACTGTACCTTGATTGCTTTTCCTATGGAGGAAATATTCAAGAAGTGAAAAAGAGAACTGAAGTGAAAGTCAGCTTTTAGAACACGTCTGTTAAATTGATGCTCACTTGAAGCACATCTGTCCTGTGCAGAACCTTAGCTGTCCTGTCTAGTTCCTGGGGTTTCAGAAGTGATTTTGGGAGCATGGACAGCACATAAGGAGTGCAGGGAGCAGACTGCAGAAATACTAAGGGACGTTCCAGGGTATCTTTTTTCTCCCTGCAGGAGATTGCCTGAACCGGGTGAGCATTATTGATCTATCGGCACTATTAACAGTTCCGTTCCTTACGTGTAAGAAAAGACAGCAAGGGCCAAGAGATTGGTGAGGGTATGAATAAAATGCCTTCACTTCCATGTACCTCAGCTGAGTGTGGAGCTGTGCAGAAGCTGTGATGTACTGAAACCTTTTTAAGAAGGAGGATCATACAGAGGAGATCTGACGGGGCTTAAAGGTGTGCAGTTTCAATATCAGCAATTCATATCATGTGCTTTTTGAGGGATTTCATGTGGTGAGTCATGGGAATGATTATGGTTTTTATGGCTACAGGAAATTATGGTAGAGAAAAGGGTTTTGTCACTTCTGGTTTTTTAATTACCTAGTGTAACTTCACCACAAAGCTGTCCTGACTACTCAAATTATTCAGCAGTGTGAGCTGAGCATCTTGAGGCTTTGAAGAAAAAGTAATCTGTGTGTACAGAAGAGGATGAATAAATCAGTCAAAGCCTGGAAATACACAGAGGCAAAGAAGGTGAAGTAGATATAGCAAAATGTTTTAATTTTAGTGTTTGGTTGTATCTAAAAAGTAGGCTGCACTTTTCACCTTAAAGGAGCTTTCTGTTTCTTTGAGAAAAGTTATGAAAGAGTATCTGCTTTCTTTAGTAACAAACAGTGCTGTCAGTGTTGGTGTACAGACTGCATACGAAGCAGTTTCTCCTTTGAGAAACTAGTTGCTCTACAGAAGTAGCTTAAACTTGCTGGCTCTCTTTTCATCTCAGGTACTGAAAGATCTGCTTTTGGAAATCATAGAATCATAGAATGGCCTGGGTTGAAAAGGACCTCAAGGATCATCAAGTCTCTACCCCCCTGCTGAGTGCAGGCTCGCCAACCACTAGACCAGGCTGCCCAGAGCCACGTCCAGTCTGGCCTTGAATGCCTCCAGGGACGGGACATCCACAACTTCCCTGGGCAACCTGTTCCAGTGCGTCACCACCCTCTGTGTGAAAAACTTCCTTCTAATATCTAACCTACATCTCCCCTGTCTCAGCTTAAAACCATTCCTCCTTGTCCTATCGCTATCTACCCTCACAAACAATCGATCCCCCTCCTCTTTATACGCTCCCTTCAAGTATTGGAAGGCCACAGTGAGGTCTCCCCGGAGCCTTCTCTTCTCCAAACTAAGCAAGCCCAGTTCCCTCAACCTTTCCTCATAGGAGAGGTGCTCCAGCCCTCTGATCATCTTGGTCACCCTCCTCTGAACTCTTTCCAAGAGTTCCACGTCCTTCTTGTGCAGGGGGCCCCAGGCCTGGACGCAGTACTCCAGATGGGGCCTCACAAGAGCCGAGTAGAGGGGGACCACCACCTCCCTCTCCCTGCTGACCGCTCCTCTTTTAATGCAGCCCAGAACATAGTTGGCCCTGTGGGCCACCAGCGCACACTGCTGGCTCATGTCCAGCTTCTCGTCCACCAGGACCCCCAAGTCCCTCTCCGCAGGGCTGCTCTCGAGGAGTTCTTCACCCAGGTTGTGTAAATACCTGGGATTGCCCCAGCCCAAGTGCATCACCCTGCATTTGGCCTTGTTGAACTTCATTAGGTTCTCATGGGCCCACTTGCCCAGCCTGTCCAGGTCCCTCTGGATGGCTTCCCTTCCTTCCAATGTATCAACTGCACTGCTCAGCTTGGTGTCATCTTGGTGTCATCAGCTTGGTGTCATTTTCCAGTGAAATCCAGGGACTGGGCTGAGGTGGCTGAAAGGGGGGAAAAATTGACACAGCTGTTGTAATATCTTTAAGTTGTAATGCCTAAAATTGTTCTGTGTAATTGTGAGGGACTTGTTGATATATCTAGGTATAATTAACTGTCAGAGATACAAAAGCTATATGGGTAAGCTTCTGTCTTAGAAACCACTCTCTAGGAATTAGTGTCACTTGCATCAATTTGTCTTGCCGCACTTACTATTTCACTATTAATCAGTATTAAAATAATTGATTTATCTCTGTAAAGTAATCTCAGCAAAGGTTTTTCTCCTATTGAAATCGATTCCATGTTCAAATTCAAATCATTAGTGCTTAGAATATACCTGCACAAGGACGTGCCTGGGTTGTCATGCATCTGGCAGTGTCCATTAACTTGGTCACTTAAAAACAGGAGGCTTGTAATCTGGTGCCGACCAATTAAGTGCATCGTCACATATGTAGTGTGTGAATCATTTTATTTCATTTGCTGCAGCATTAATCATCCTTTCCGCTCAATGTGGGTTGTTGGTGTAGAGTCTTACCAGAGCCTTTGTATGCCTCAGATGCTGGATAAGAGCTAGCCCTGAAACTGAGGACTCCTTACACTCAGCAGCAATCATCAATGAGCTAAAGCACAGTGGGGTCAGAGTTAAGTGATGGCAAGAGTCATAATTTGTCAAGAGGTAAAGAAGTCGTGAACTGAAGCACTGAAAGAACTGAACCACAGCTTCTTTCTTTGTAGCTGTCTGCTCTTTTTCTTTGACTAAACAACTTTCCCCTCCACATGTTTATTTTCTGTATTGAGGTACTGAAATCACTCATCTCCTTATCATTGTAGGCTCTGGAAAATGTTCAGGTTTTACACAAACAGTCTGATCTGTACAACCACACATGGTTCCTACAGGATTTGAATTTCCAATTTTCATTAATACTTTTTGCTTTACTGATCTCTCAGAAGCACTGTTATAAAAATATTAGAAATTATTAGAAATTATTACTAGAATAAATTATACCTCCCTCTCATTATTAGAAATAAATTATGCCCCTGATATCTCTTACTGGGAACTTCCTACTTGTTTTGGTATGTGTTCAGTTAAAATAGCCAAATGCTACTTCTGACGTTTTATATTTTCAGATGCTTTTTCAGTACACTACCTCAATCTTTACATGAGGAAAACTAAGTTACTATTATCATCTTCAGTTCTGCTGGTGAAGAAGAATACAGAGGGGTTGCAATGCAGGAAGGCACCCAGACAGCCCACAGAGCTGCAGGGATTTGTGAGCAGATGGGAGACACCGCCTGTAGACTTGCTCCGCATCCCACACCATCAGCTGACTCACCCTCCCTCTCCTGGAAGATGCTGAGCTCTTTGATGTCTGGTTTGTCTCTTTCTTGGGCAGCTCTGTTCTTGTGAGTGTTTTTTTTTTTCTTTTCTTTTCAGTTTTGTTTTCCCCAGAGGGAAACATTCCTCATCCAGGAGCAGACGTGTGAATCTTCATGCACAAGACTGGGCCCAGATTTGTGCTCACAAAGGCAGTGTGCCCTCAGTCTCCGATGCAGTTAGTTCCATTTGGATAAATGATGAAATAATCCATGGAACAAGGACCTGACCCTGGGGCTTCCACAGGCCAGATGAGAGCCAGGCACATAAGGTGACAAACCCAGCTTTGCTCCAAACCAGGGAATGAATATTCATTGTCCCAACAGCATCATTTCCAAAAAGGACCATTGCGAACGGTGGGTCTGAAAATTGTGTTTTTGTGCATGGTCAGGTGTAATGCCGAACTGCAATGAGATGCGGAGGCCACGTCTCCCCATTATTCATACCTGAGTTCATGCTCAGCTCTTCTCTCGCTCACGAGACGCACATCTCCATCGGAGATTCACCGCCTTCAGCTCCACAGTGCTGTCAGTGTGCATTGTTCATTCACTGAGAGACATCATTATAGATCTCCTTCTCAGTTTTGATACTTGTAGCAGTGAAAGCTCCTCCTCCTCCTCTCCTGCTATTACCTGTCTTTCTTTCCTATAAGCTCTTTCCCGCAATGATGATTTCAAGTGGCAAAAGGGAATATGCCTGTGGGATTTCCTAATACACAAAGTATAGTGTGAATTATGCAGCCTTTTCTATGACAGCCAAACTGATTTCATAAATAACTCCGTAAATCATATTTACAGTGAATTACCAAATGCACCTTGCAATCCCCCGTAAATATGACAGCTTTTAGAAATGGAGACCATTTTCCTGAGGAATAAAGCAAACATTGTGAGTCACTGCTGTGATTTTTACCAGTCTGATATACAGCGCATTCTTTACCAGCAAACATTATCTTCCCTTTGTCTCATGATGTTGTGGGTTTTCTTTTCTTTCACATAACAGCTGGGAATTGTGTCTTCAATTCTTTCGTGTTCAGCATCTATATTTGGAAGTGAAAAGAATTAAAGACAGATAAAGGAGGAATCATCCCTTGGTGGCTTTGACATGCCAGCTGAAGGTGAATCAGAAGATTTTACTCTCATTAGCAGTCAGATGATGATGAACAATAATGCCATGGTGGTCTGATTTATTCTGACCTGGTAGGGAAAGGTGAGGACTTCTAACCTTACCACAGAGCATTCCTTGCAAGATGCTTGTTTCTTCTGTGTGCAGACCCCCTCTTGGCCCAGGGAGGTGGTGGAGTCACTGTCCCCGGAGGTGTTAAGAACCATGTAGGTGAGGCACTGAGGGACATGGTTTGTGGACATGATGGGCATGGGTTAGTATTGGGTTAGATGATCTTAGAGGTCTTTTCCAACATTAATGATTCTATGGTTATGTGCTCCTTTGACACGGTTCCTTCCCCAGGTTTGTGGAAGACTGTTATCACGCAATACGCTGTTGCGTTCCTTGCTTAAGGAAAATGTAAACCAAGCCACAGAAGGGGGAAGTGCTTTACTTTTCCCCAAAATTCTACATACCAGTTGCTGAATCAGCTGCCTTCTCTTCCTTTCAATGTGTACTCTGAGTGCCTGGTATCTCATTGTACTACAGCCATTCCCTGGGCCAAGCAGATGAAAATGGCAATGCACCTCTGAAGGAAAGAAAATTCTCCACACCCCATATACCCTCATTACTACAAGCCCCCCAGTCTGTAATGTAGAAATTCATGCATATATTCACAACTCATAGGCTCTCTAATGTATGCCAGGACTAGGTTTTGTCACGCTTTCTAGATTAACTGCAAAGATGAGCAAATGCAGTGCTCTACAAATATATAAATGTACATTGTGCCAGCAACTATATCTTCATTTAAGATCATCTGCTGTTTACTGCTCACTTTTCAGCTCTTCTCCACACTACTCTCTGGTCACAAACTGGAACAAATTTGAACGCTGTAAATCTCCTCAAATATATAATTCTTCTTTTAATTTCCTTTGTTTCCCTACTATTTTTTAATGTCTCTTTTTGAGGCTCAGTTATCTGCCCCTAAACATCTTATGTAAAAATGCAGGAAGTGGAATTGTGCTACAAGTGAGTGGAGAGATTTTGTGGAAGACACAACTCAAGAAGAGCACGAGTGGAAAAGCTTTCAAAGGCGCTTTTTTTTTTTTTTGGTATCTCAAGACACATCTTTGAAGTGGTTTTGGCTCTGAGTAATGATGCTCTTGGGTACCACAAGGCTGACTTGAGATAACTGTTTCCAAAGAAGCTTAGCAATACCCTCCCTTGCCCAAGAGTGAGAGGTCAATCCTCAAGAGACAGTCAAATTATTCAGATGCTGGGTGTGAAGGCAACTGCTCCCATCTATCCTTATGCTGTCTTTCTGGCCTTCGACATCCCATTGAAAACCTCCTGTGATTGAACATCCACTTACAAGCAGCCAAGCACCGTCCCTGTGCCAAGAGTCACTTGGCATAACAACTAAACAAATGACACCTAGTAGCCAGGCGGGCTTTCATGTGAGGTAATGCAGCGAGCACCAGTCTCAGACTGGCCTCCGTTCAGTTTTGCAGTGGTCTGTGGTAACGGCTGTCTGCGTAGAGGTCGCCATTAGATCCCTCTAATCAAGTGCTCGATGAAAAGGCCTGAAACACCTTGTCATGGGCTCCATGCTGCTAAGATTGCAGAATTGTGCCAGCCAGGGGACTGGTCAGCCCATTAGATTTCATTCGAAATTAAGAGTGCCTGCGCCATTTGGGAGTGCGGGGACTTGCACAGGTAGGAAGGGACCTTGCTTCCAACAAGCTGGGATTGCTTCTGACAAGCACAAAATGCTCCTGACAGGAAAGACCTTGCTTCTGAGGCTGATACCAGCTTCAGCACATACGTTTGTCATCTGTTTGTCCCCTGCTTTATCCTAGGCTTTTCTGAAGTGTGACTTGCAGCCAGTCGATAGCTATTTGTGTGCTGCGCAGATGTCCTTCTGCAAGTTTAGCTCTGTTCTTCATGAACAAGCAAGGTGACCAAGCAGAAAAAGAAAAAGGAGTGTCACGTTCCCCCAGCTTTGACCCTGCTCCAGGCTCATGCTGGGTGTTGTGTCAGGATGATAGAGGACACATCTGACTGTCCCTGCGGTGTCACTCCTCTGCTCCCTGCTGTGTTTGAATGAGCACAGAGTAATCAGCTTGGCATCTTTCCCCCTCATCCTCTGCTCAACTTAAAAGCAATAATTCCCCTCAGGCCTGCTGTTCCAGGCACCACTGCTTTGTTTTATAACACTTGCAAATGTTTAAAACAGAGGTATCCTGATTGCATGAGGCACAGCCAGAAAATGTGACTGCTTTCAAAGGCGGTCATGAGCTGGCCCCTCCATTTATATACATTTAAAATAGCCAAGGTGTAGTACCAGAGGAGCTTTTCCAGTACCATGGTGTTCCTGCCAGCCTCCTTTACCTCCTTCCTCCACTCTCATCCCCAGACTTCCCCAGCCCACAGCTCTCTCCCTGCCCACAGGGGCAGCTGCACCAGTGGGATGTCCTTCCAGCCTCACTGTGTGGGTCTGAGCCTAGTCGGACACCCCTTTCACACCGTGAGGAGCAGGAGGCAGAAAGAACCCAAAGCACTAAAAATATTCATCCTCCAACTTGTCCTCCTTGTCCTCCACCTGCCAGCATACTCTGTCCTTGTCTGGATGATCTGGGCTACAGTTCTCCAACAGATCAATGACTGATGGAGGTGATTTCCTTTGTGACTATGTTTCAAATGAGTATGAGAAGCCCCATTTTGAGAACAACCACTTGGTTTCAACCTCACTTTTCTTGCTTCAGCACATGGCTTGGGCACTTCTTCCATCGTTATTCCCCAGACAGGCTCCATTCTCGCACAGACCTCATCACATCACTCAGATCAGCAAAAGCAATACCCTCTGCCATATATATCTAGATAAGCTTGATCAGGCCTCTCAGGGATCCATAGAGTAGGTCCTCTGGGCAAGACCCTAGCAAATATGAGGCTGTCCTGTGAACAGCTAAAGCCCTCGGCACAGGCAGAGACCTCTTCTACAGCCGTAGGATTTCCTCCACCCCCTGTTCCCTTGTCTCTGGGAAGTGCTGCTCTGACCACCCCAACCCCTGCTGCTCTGGGAATAGTCTGTGGTTCTCTGCTCAGTTCCAGCATCCAAACTTCTTCCTCTATGCCACCTGTTTTCTCTTGTTCACCTCCTTTCTCTTCTACTGTTGTCCAGTTGTTTTTCTTGCCCCAGTAATGAGAACTCTTTCTGTCAGGGAACAAATTACTCGGTGAGATGCAGAGGTCAAGGTGAGGTTTTCCTTTAAAGAAGAAAAATATTCAGTAATCAACATGCCATACTTGCCCTGCAAACCTCCCAGATCTGGAGTTGGGACTGGCTGAACCTAGAGGATATCTCCCTGTCTCCTGGTCTGAGTGTCTTTTCAAGCAGTGTTCTAGGTAACAATTTCCTATGCCTTAGGTTACCTTATGGACATGCACATATAGGGATTTGCAGCACTCTGCCTCCCTTCACTTCCCTCATATTGGCCTGGTGATCTGCCATCCTGGTTGGTTCATTTCTTGTCTTTCCTATGTGTAATGGTGCTCATTGTAGGTCCCTGTGTGAGCCAGGCACACCTTACGGACAGTGCAATGGCTGTCTTCAAAACAAGTGTTTCCTTCTCAGTCACTGTGTAGTAGATATCCTGTTTGCAATGATAATTGCCATGACTCCTGGGCCATCATGTCAACCAGCAAGATGGGTGGCTGCAGCCTTGCTAACCAAAGCATTCAAAGCCTTCAATGTGGGGCTCCCTCAGTCATTGGACTAGGAAATAGACTGCAAGTGGTACAGAAAAAATCCACAGTGTGTGATATTTTTTCAGTGACATATCTTAAGCCATTGTTTTCACCCCTCATTCATCTCTGAATGAAAGAAACATGGTTTACAGCACAACATTATTTCCATTAAGAACAACTCTGCCTATGAGTACTCTGCCTATATCACATGTGCACATGTTATTCTGCACGGCCATCTCAGGACTGCTATGTATGGCTTTCTTATTTTTTCTTTTGGCAAACTTTGTCATATATCAAATGGTATGGAATAGATAAGGTCTGGAATCAGCCTTGTGAGTAACCAACGCTCTGCCAAAAAACGGACCACTTCACTGCACTGAATTAAAAGTGTCTTACATTGGCTCAAGAAAATATTTTCTTGGAGCAAAATTGAAGCATCGCCTAATTTCAGCTCAAGCACAATAGACTGAACACATCTTGCCAGTGGCTGTGCTGGCTCTGTGACCTTTCAGGTTCAGCTGTCAGGAGGATACGTTCAGGGTGAAGAAGTGTGCAAAGACACACACACTGGCTAGCTGGGTCTGTTCCCTGTAACACAGGTGTCTACCTCCTACCCCAGCATTCAAGCTTGTAGGAGTGTTGGTCATCCGTCCTGAACACAAAGAAGGTGACGATGAAAGTGCTGTCATGTGCAGAAGTGCACAGCCTCACCCAGATAAGGAGAGGTTGATTCTTGTCTCTCTTCCCCTGTGCCATGGCAGCCACTTGTCATTGTGCCATATTTCCAAAGGAAACAGCATGTGCCCAACCTGATGCATTTCAGAAAAGCCTAAAAATGAGAGTCTGGCCTGAAGTCAGACCACAGTGGCCACCTAAGAAGCACTGCCACAGGCATCATTTGGTCACACTGGGTATTATTCTGCAGCCTGCCAAGGTGAATGTGTACCTCACACCACAGGCGTGTTTGACCCGGGGTGAGCAAGGAATGCTTCAGCACTGCACGGAGGCACAAGGCTGCTGCAAAGCCCACCGGGACTTCCCACCCCTTCTTGCCTCGTCACTTTGTCTGCCAGGAGGCACTGCTTCATGACAGAATGGTTGCAGGCAGGTAGAGCTGATAGGCTGACATGAAGCTGGTCTTGCTGGAGGACGTGAGCCACTGCTGAAATCCATATAAGGATATGCCCAGACAAAGAGAAGAGGTGAATTAAATGTCATTAGATAAAATACAGGTTTTGCAGCCATGGATTTAGGGAGCTAACAGAAAAGAAAAAAAGTTTCACTATGGGAGAAGTTCCAGCAATTTTGGGGAAAGAAGCTGTATTTCAAAAAAGGGCCAGTAGGTGTCATTCCTCTTTGCAGTCAGTAAGCATTGGACTGAAGCTGTGATTTCAAGGCAGCGCTCAGCACTAGAAAAGCAGTGCCCCTGTGGCACAGTGGGCTCAGTGGGACTTCGTGCTGACTAATCCTCTCACTGCCACGAAGCCTGGTGGAAAAAAAACATCCACCTCTTTCATTAGAACAGGAACAGACTGCACATCATCTAACTGTACATCTTTCCTGCTCTGTTTTGGGACTATGAAGTTTTCTTTCTGTGTGACTTCAAGCCTTTCCCCAGCTCCGAGAGAAATGAAAAAGGAGTTTTCTTCTCAAGAGAAAGAAGACTGGGAATTAGTTGCAGATTGCTTAAGACAATTATTTTGACGATGGCTCCTGGATTTTGAGAACTGCATTGTTTGGATGCCAGAACTGAGGCACCATGGAGCGTCTTCATTTTCAACACATGCCAGGCATGTGATGTCTGATGTTAGTCCTCTTTAAGATATCTCAGAAGGTGGACAGACCCAAAATACTTAACTTCATAGTCTATAAATGAGTGACTGAAAATGCCACCCTTTGGGAACTCTGCAATTCATTTACCTGCTCATAGTTTGTTAAATCTGGTAATAGCTTCCAGCGGTACCTACCAATCCAATGTAAGTGACCCAGTACTGAAAAATGTCTGTATTTACAATAGCCCAAGCAAGTGGAGAAATCACTGAATAATGGCTCACAAGAAAACAAACGTAGTATGATAGGTGTGAAAGAAAACATAGGCACTTCTTCCAACTCCTCAGAGCACGGCTGTGTTCCTCCACACGCCAGGTGGCATCACGTAGCCCTCCACGGGACGTGTCTTCCTGGTAGAAGAGCTGAAGGTGCCACTGGTGATGGAGAAACCAGTACCAGCATTCCTGAGGATCTGGTCCAGGCTTTCTTGAATTGTGTGGAGAGATGTGCCTAGAATGTCAGATCCATCTGTTTTCTTCATGGTGGCACAGAAGTCCCCCAAGAGTTCATTGAGCTTCACTGCTGGGATCTGGAACAAGAGAAAAGGGAAAGATGTGTCAAGGTGCTTGCAAGTAGGAAAGGGGAGATTTAGGCTGGATACAGGCAACAGGTTTTTTACAATAAAGGTGGTGAGGCATTGGCACAGGTTGCCCAGAGAGACAATGGATTCCCTGTCCCTGGAGACTCTCAATGTTAGGCTGGACAGGGCTCTGAGCACCCGATGTCCCTGCAGATGTCCCTGTTCCTCGCAGAGGAGTTGGACTAGGTGGCCTTTAGGGTTCCCTTCCAACTCAAAAGGTTCTGTGAGCCCATGAAATGCATTACAGGTAGAGAAGACAAGCTTATGTCTTCCCCATGCTCCATCTGTAGAAACCTGCAGCAGCTTCCAGGCTTCCCAGAAGTTTTGTTTCTGGGCAGCCTGAGAGCACTGGGAAGAGGCTGCATTTTTATCTAAGCAAAATAGATGAAACAAAACCCCACAGGGTAAGGATGGCCAGACAAGAACAGGTCCGTTTCTCTGCTCTCCTAACACCTCCTTCATGACAACTGTGGAAATCCAGACTCACAACACGGCAGCAGAATTCCTGGACATTTTGAAGGCAGTGAAGGTTTTGGCCAAACGAAGCCTTGGCTGACCGCAGATCTGTGACAATGACTTGGGCATAATGCACCACAGCCAGTCGAAGGAGAAAGAGGAGTAGGAGGCAAAGAAGAAAGTGGAGAAAAAAAGAAAAGCACCAGCAGCTCCTCCGTTTGGCCATGAGGTGTCAGCATTGCCGTCAGGCTGCCGGGCAAGGAGCTACGTGTTGCTGATCGCTCGGCTCAAACTAGCAGAGAAACTCGGTTATGAAGGTGTGAGTGGGGTTTTTCTACACCTGCCCTCGGCCACAGTACTTATTCTGCTGTGTGATTTTGCAGGGAGTCCAATTCTGGAGAAAAGCTGTCCATTTTTGAAGAAAAACATGTCACATGTTAGTATGAAGCCAAAGTTGTGTATTATGCTGTTATTTACAAACTCCTAGAATCATAGAATCCTTAGGGTTGGAAGGGACCTCTGAAGGCCGCCTAGTCCAACCCCCCTGCAGTGAACAGGGACACCACAGCTAGATCAGGATGCCCAGGGCCTGATCCAGCCTCACCTTGAAAGTCTCCAGGGATGGGGACACCACCACATCTCTGCTCTTGTTGGGCTTAGTTGACTATGCTTCAAAAAAAAAGGAAGGAAGGAAGGAAGGAAGGAAGGAAGGAAGGAAGGAAGGAAGGAAGGAAGGA